>NC_088220.1:14710131-14875131 GCF_036934945.1 Oncorhynchus masou masou | reverse complement strand
TCCTATCTCCAGCTCTCTTCCTCTTCCCTCCCTCCAGCTCTCTGTCTGTCTCTTCCTATCCCTCCAGCTCTCTGTCTGTCTCTTCCCTCCAGCTCTCTGTCTGTCTCTTCCTATCCCTCCAGCTCTCTGTCTGTCTCTTCCTATCCTATCCCTCCAGCTCTCTGTCTGTCTCTTCCTATCCCTCCAGCTCTCTGTCTGTCTCTTCCTAACCCTCCAGCTCTCTGTCACTGGCCCCTCTCTGTCTGTCTCTTCCTATCCCTCCAGCTCTCTGTCTGTCTCTTCCTATCCCTCCAGCTCTCTGTCTGTCTCTTCCTATCCCTCCAGCTCTCTGTCTGTCTCTTCCTATCCCTCCAGCTCTCTGTCTGTCTCTTCCTCTCCCTCCAGCTCTCTGTCTGTCTCTTCCTATCCCTCCAGCTCTCTGTCTGTCTCTTCCTATCCCTCCAGCTCTCTGTCTGTCTCTTCCTATCCCTCCAGCTCTCTGTCTGTCTCTTCCTATCCCTCCAGCTCTCTGTCTGTCTCTTCCTATCCCTCCAGCTCTCTGTCTGTCTCTTCCTCTCTGCCTCCCTCTCGTATTCTCCTACCAAAGGTCTGTCTATCAGTCTGTCTACCTGTACATCAGTCTGTCTCGCTGTCTTCCTGTCTGTCTCTGTCTGTCTGACTGTCTGTGTGTAGAATAGTCTGTATGTCTGTCTCTCTGTCAGCCTGTCTGTCTGTCTCTGTCTGTCTGCCTGTCTGTGTCTGTCTGTCTGTACATCAGTCTGTCTCTCTGTCTGCCTGTGTGTACATCAGTCTTTCTGGGAGAATTATATTTACGGTGGTGTGCTCGAGAGCAGACACAACTGTCTATTTATCTGTGTGTGTGTCTGCCTGCCCTCAATGGCCAGAGTGACACCACTGACACGAAGCTGATGGGTGGGAAGAGGAGATGAATATATAATATATCTCTTTCCTGGCAAACAGAAACTGTAAGTAGACAGACTAAAGTTACCTGCGGGGGACTTTGTAAACTAATGCTACAAGGTCGACAAATGCTACACATTAATTACAAGGTCAATACAACTCATCATCCTGAGATAAGTTACTGATTATCAAGTTGCTGCATCTTATAAAATAACATTTATTGGCCAAATGTATTTATTTTATACCCACTCACATATTAAGGCCAATTAAAACTTAAATTGTAAAAACTTCTCCTTCCACCTCCCAGGTATTGTGTGTGTGTGAGTGTGAGTGTGTGTGTGTGTGTGTGTGTGTGTGTGTGTGTGTGTGTGTGTGTGTGTGTGTGTGTGTGTGTGTGTGTGTGTGTGTGTGTGTGTGTGTGTGTGTGTGTGTGTGTGTGTTTCTCCAGGTATTTATGTGGATAAGAATGGCCTGATGAAGTGTGTGTGTGTGCGTGTGTGCGTCTGTCTGTCTGTCTGTCTGTCTGTCTGTCTGTCTGTCTGTGTGTGTTTCTCTAGGTATTGCTGTGGATCAGAATGGTCTGAAGCAGTGTGTGTGTGTTTCTCCAGGTATTGCTGTGGATCAGAATGGTCTGATGAAGAGTGTGTGTGTGTGTGTGTGTGTGTGTGTGTGTGTGTGTGTGTGTGTGTGTGTGTGTGTGTGTGTGTGTGTGTGTGTGTGTGTGTGTGTGTGTGTGTGTGTGTGTGTGTGTGTGTTTCTCTAGGTGTTGCTGTGGATCAGAATGGTCTGATGCAGTGTGTGTGTGTTTCTCCAGGTATTGCTGTGGATCAGAATGGTCTGATGCAGTGTGTGTGTGTTTCTCCAGGTATTGCTGTGGATCAGAATGGTCTGATGCAGTGTGTGTGTGTTTCTCCAGGTATTGCTGTGGATCAGAATGGTCTGGTGTATTTTGTAGACGCCACTATGATCCGTAAGGTTGACCAAAACGGGATCATCTCCACTCTACTTGGCGCCAACGACCTGACCGCAGTACGACCACTCAGCTGTGACGCTAGCATGGACGTCAGCCAGGTAGGTAGGGAGAGAGGGTCTTGATTTTGTTGGAACCAAAAAGACGCAAGTGTCCATTTCAACTTGTGGGGTTTAAAACAACCTGGTCTGGGTTACATGCGATGAACGCTATCAACCAAGGCTTTGTTTTCTGTCTCCTGTAAAACTTTGAAAATATTAGTCATGTCTCTTTGGTGATCAACCCTGGATCTGTTTGTTGTTGTGTTTATCAGGTGCGTCTGGAGTGGCCCACAGACCTGGCAGTAAACCCCATGGATAACTCTCTGTACGTCCTGGAGAACAACGTCATCCTGCGCATCACTGAGAACCACCAAGTGAGCTTCGTTCTATATCAATTATCGCCATATAAGCAATTATTGTGACTAAGCAACTATCGTAATATAAACAACCGACCCCATATAATCAGTTATTACTATATAATCAGTTATCACCATATATATATAATCAGTTATCACTGTATAATCAGTTATTACCATATATATAATCAGTTATCACTATATAATCAGTTATTACCATATATATAATCAGTTATCACTATATAATCAGTTATTACCATATATATAATCAGTTATCACTATATGATCAGTTATTAATATATAATCAGTTATCACTATATGATCAGTTATTAATATATCATCAGTTATCACTATATAATCAGTTATTAACATATAATCAGTTATCACCATATATATAATCAGTTATTAATATATAATCAGTTATTAATATATAATCAGTTATTAATATATAATCAGTTATCACTATATAATCTGTTATCACTATATGATCTGTTATTAATATATAATCAGTTATCACTATATGATCAGTTATTAATATATCATCAGTTATCACTATATAACCAGTTATTAATATATAATCAGTTATCACCATATATATAATCAGTTATTAATATATAATCAGTTATCACCATATATATAATCAGTTATTAATATATTATCAGTTATCACTATATAATCAGTTATCACTATATAATCAGTTATTACCATATATATAATCAGTTATTAATATATAATCAGTTATTAATATATAATCAGTTATCACCATGTATGTAATCATTTATCACCATATATATAATCAGTTATCACTATATGATCAGTTATCACTAAATGATCAGTTATTAATATATAATCAGTTATCACTATATATATAATCAGTTATCACTATATAATCAGTTAGCACTAAATGATCAGTTATTAATATATAATCAGTTATCACTATATGATCAGTTATTAATATATCATCAGTTATCACTATATAATCAGTTATTAATATATAATCAGTTATCACTATATAATCAGTTATCACCATATATATAATCAGTTATCACCATATATAATCAGTTATCACTATATAATCAGTTATCACTAAATGATCAGTTATTATTATATAATCAGGTATCACCATATATATAATCAGTTATCACTATATAATCAGTTATCACTATATGATCAGTTATTAATATATAATCAGTTATCACTATATGATCAGTTATTAATATATCATCAGTTATCACTATATAATCAGTTATTAATATATAATCAGTTATCACCATATGTATAATCAGTTATTAATATATAATCAGTTATTAATATATAATCAGTTATTAATATATAATCAGTTATCACTATATAATCAGTCATCACCATATATATTGCGAAAGTATTCGGCCCCCTTGAACTTTGCGACCTTTTGCCACATTTCAGGCTTCAAACATAAAGATATAAAACTGTATTTTTTTGTGAAGAATCAACAACAAGTGGGACACAATCATGAAGTGGAACAACATTTATTGGATATTTCAAACTTTTTTAACAAATCAAAAACGGAAAAATTGGGCGTGCAAAATTATTCAGCCCCTTTACTTTCAGTGCAGCAAACTCTCTCCAGAAGTTCAGTGAGGATCTCTGAATGATCCAATGTTGACCTAAATGACTAATGATGATAAATACAATCCACCTGTGTGTAATCAAGTCTCCGTATAAATGCACCTGCACTGTGATAGTCTCAGAGGTCCGTTAAAATCGCAGAGAGCATCATGAAGAACAAGGAACACACCAGGCAGGTCCGAGATACTGTTGTGAAGAAGTTTAAAGCCGGATTTGGATACAAAAAGATTTCAAGGAATACCAAGCTTAATGATTTAAACATCCCAAGGAGCACTGTGCAAGCTTAAATGTAATGTAAATGTAAATGTAATATTGAAATGGAAGGAGTATCAGACCACTGCAAATCTACCAAGACCTGGCTGTCCCTCTAAACTTTCAGCTCATACAAGGAGAAGACTGATCAGAGATGAAGCCAAGAGGCCCATGATCACTCTGGATGAACTGCAGAGATCTACAGCTGAGGTGGGAGACTCTGTCCATAGGACAACAATCAGTCGTATATTGCACAAATCTGGCCTTTATGGAAGAGTGGCAAGAAGAAAGCCATTTCTTAAAGATATCCATAAAAAAGTGTTGTTTAAAGTTTGCCACAAGCCACCTGGGAGACACACCAAACATGTGGAAGAAGGTGCTCTGGTCAGATGAAACCAAAATTGAACTTTTTGGCAACAATGCAAAACGTTATGTTTGGCGTAAAAGCAACACAGCCCATCACCCTGACCACACCATCCCCACTGTCAAACATGGTGGTGGCAGCATCATGGTTTGGGCCTGCTTTTCTTCAGCAGGGACAGGGAAGATGGTTAAAATTGATGGGAAGATGGGATGGAGCCAAATACAGGACCATTCTGGAAGAAAACCTGATGGAGTCTGCAAAAGACCTGAGACTGGGACGGAGATTTGTCTTCCAACAAGACAATGATCCAAAACATAAAGCAAAATCTACAATGGAATGGTTCAAAAATAAACATATCCAGGTGTTAGAATGGCCAAGTCAAAGTCCAGACCTGAATCCAATCGAGAATCTGTGGAAAGAACTGAAAACTGCTGTTCACAAATGCTCTCCATCCAACCTCACTGAGCTCGAGCTGTTTTGCAAGGAGGAATGGGAAAAAAATTCAGTCTCTTGATGTGCAAAACTGATAGAGACATACCCCAAGCGATTTACAGCTGTAATCGTAGCAAAAGGTGGCGCTACAAAGTATTAACTTAAGGGGGCTGAATAATTTTGCACGCCCAATTTTTCAGTTTTTGATTTGTTAAAAAAGTTTGAAATGTCCAATAAATGTCGTTCCACTTCATGATTGTGTCCCACTTGTTGTTGATTCTTCACAAAAAAATACAGTTTTATATCTTCATGTTTGAAGCCTGAAATGTGGCAAAAGGTCGCAAAGTTCAAGGGGGCCGAATCCTTTCGCAAGGCACTGTA
Organism: Oncorhynchus masou masou; assembly: GCF_036934945.1. NCBI lineage: Eukaryota > Metazoa > Chordata > Actinopteri > Salmoniformes > Salmonidae > Oncorhynchus > Oncorhynchus masou. Next base: position 14,869,827 of record NC_088220.1, on the reverse strand, counting down.
TGTGTATTATTACCTAAAATAGCATCACATTATCGCCCCCCAGGTGAGCATCATAGCAGGGCGGCCCATGCATTGTCAGGTTCCAGGTATAGACTACAGCCTGAGTAAGCTTGCCATCCATGCTGCGTTGGAGAGCGCGACAGCCATCGCCCTGTCTCACACCGGAGTTCTCTACATCGCTGAGACGGACGAGAAGAAAATCAACCGCGTCAGACAGGTACGACAACACAGGTTTATTTTACATTAAACACAGTAACTTCACCTTACTGCTTTGTTGGGTTTAGAGCTTGCAAGGCATTTCACTATACGTGAAATTAAAACTTGAAACTTCACTTTCCTTTCCTCCATCTCTATTCTAAAAGCTGTCTTTCCTCCATCTCTATTCTAAAAGCTGTCTTTGCTCCATCTCTATTCTAAAAGCTGTCTTTCCTCCATCTCTATTCTAAAAGCTGTCTTTCCTCCATCTCTATTCTAAAAGCTGTCTTTCCTCCATCTCTATTCTAAAAGCTGTCTTTCCTCCATCTCTATTCTAAAAGCTGTCTTTCCTCCATCTCTATTCTAAAAGCTGTCTTTCCTCCATCTCTATTCTAAAAGCTGTCTTTCCTCCATCTCTATTCTAAACGCTGTCTTTCCTCCATCTCTATTCTAAAAGCTGTCTTTCCTCTCTTTCTTCTCTTACTCAGGTGTCCACTAACGGTGAGATCTCTCTGCTAGCCGGCACCTCGTCGGACTGCGACTGCAAGAATGACGTTAACTGCAACTGTTTCCATGGCGATGACGGCTACGCGCCCGATGCCGGCCTCAACTGCCCCGCCTCGCTCGCCGTCTCACCCGACGGAACACTCTTCATCGCCGATCTTAACAACATACGCATCAGAGCCGTGCGAGCCAATCGGCCCGGGCCATCCGCCTCAGGATCAGGATCGATGATGGGACAATACGAAGTTGCGTCTCCACGGGAACAGGAGCTATATGTGTTCAATGGTGACGGTCAACATCTACAGACCGTGAGTCTGGTCACGGGAGAACCATTATATAACTTCACCTACGGGCCGGACAGAGAGCTAGCCACGGTAGTGGACAACTGCAACAACACTGTCAGGGTGAGAAGGGAGGGTCTGGGCCAGGGGGGGAGTTCTGGCCTACTCAGACTGGTGTTACTGCCAGAGAACCAGGTGGTGACCCTGGGTTTGGACCCTGCTGGGGGACTGAAGAGTGTCTCAGCCCAGGGACAGGAGGTGGCCCTACTGGGGTACTCTGGGAGTACAGGACTACTGGCCACCAAGGCTGACGAGACCGGATGGACCACCTTCTACCAGTGAGTGGGATGTGGGGGTGGGAAACTACAGCGGAACTCAGGGTCTCATAGCTGCATTGACAAGCACACAGCTACTGCAGCTAGGATTTGTTCACAGCCCACTGCTGCCCCCTGGAGTTAACTTATGTCACTGCACCCTCGAGTTTGCTTCAGTCAGAGCTCACAGAACTGACAGATGTTAGAGGTCCAGAGTGGTTTGCTTTTGTCACTGCACACACACACACACACACACACACACACACACACACACACACACACACACACACACACACACACACACACACACACACACACACACACACAGTTTTTCTGTTCTGATATCTGCCATGTTGAGAGAAATCCACAGAGACCAGCTATTCGTCTCTGTAAGCTGTGAGAGGAGAGGAGAGGAGAGGAGAGGAGAGGAGAGGAGAGGAGAGGAGAGGAGAGGAGAGGAGAGGAGAGGAGAGGAGAGGAGAGCTAGCTTGCTGTTGATAGCTAATTTGTCCTGGAAAATAAACATTGGGTTTTAATTTTACCTGAAATGCACAAGGTCCGATACTCCGACAATTAATCCACAGATAAAAGGGTAAAACGAGGTTGTTTCTAGCAGTCTCTCCTCCTTTGGTCTTCTTCTTCTGTGTGCTTTATATGGTGGTTGGCAACCAACTAAGGTGCATTACCACCACCAACTGGACTGGAGTGTGGACCTCAGTTCATCATTCAATCACCCACGTGGTATATGCTCCTAAAACCAATGAGGAGATGGGAGAGGCGGGACATGCAGCTCATCAAGCGTCACAAATAGAACCAAGTTCTACTTTAGCGCCTGGCTACGCAGATGCACGTGAGCAGTGTGGATGCAATGATTGAATAACTACATTTTGTCACTAGTTGTCCCCATCTTCTCAGATTGGACAGTGAGAAGTAATTTATATTTGTATCTCTCCTCCAGGTATGACAGTGAGAAGTAACCTCTATGTCTACCTCCTCCAGATTTGACAGTGAGAAGTAACCTCTATATGTCTACCTCCTCCAGGTTTGACAGTGAGAAGTAACCTCTATATGTCTACCTCCTCCAGGTTTGACAGTGAGAAGTAACCTCTATATGTCTACCTCATCCAGGTTTGACAGTGAGAAGTAACCTCTATATGTCTACCTCCTCCAGGTATGACAGTGAGAAGTAACCTCTATATGTCTACCTCCTCCAGGTTTGACAGTGAGAAGTAACCTCTATATGTCTACCTCCTCCAGGTATGACAGTGAGAAGTAACCTCTATATGTCTACCTCCTCCAGGTTTGACAGTGAGAAGTAACCTCTATATGTCTACCTCCTCCAGGTTTGACAGTGAGAAGTAACCTCTATATGTCTACCTCCTCCAGGTTTGACAGTGAGAAGTAACCTCTATATGTTTACCTCCTCCAGGTTTGACAGTGAGAAGTAACCTCTATATGTCTACCTCCTCCAGGTTTGACAGTGAGAAGTAACCTCTATATGTCTCCCTCCTCCAGGTTTGACAGTGAGAAGTAACCTCTATATGTGTCCCTCCTCCAGGTTTGACAGTGAGAAGTAACCTCTATATGTCTACCTCCTCCAGGTATGACAGTGAGAAGTAACCTCTATATGTCTCCCTCCTCCAGGTTTGACAGTGAGAAGTAACCTCTATATGTCTACCTCCTCCAGGTATGACAGTGAGAAGTAACCTCTATATGTCTCCCTCCTCCAGGTATGACAGTGAGAAGTAACCTCTATATGTCTCCCTCCTCCAGGTATGACAGTGAGAAGTAACCTCTGTATCTCTCCTCCAGGTATGACAGTGAGAAGTAACCTCTATATGTCCCTCCTCCAGGTATGACAGTGAGAAGTAACCTCTATATATCTCTCCTCTAGGTATGACAGTGAGAAGTAACCTCTATATATCTCTCCTCTAGGTATGACAGTGAGAAGTAACATCTATATATCTCTCCTCTAGATTTGACAGTGAGAAGTAACCTCTATATGACTCTCCTCCAGGTATGACAGTGAGAAGTAACCTATATACATGTATATGTCTCTCTCCTCCAGGTATGACAATGAGAAGTAACCTCTATATGTCTCTCCTCCAGATATGACAGTGAGAAGTAACCTCTATATATCTCTCCTCTAGGTATGACAGTGAGAAGTAACCTCTATATATCTCTCCTCCAGGTATGACAGTGAGAAGTAAACTCTATACTGTATGTCTCTCCTCCAGGTATGACAGTGAGAAGTAACCTATATGTCTACCTCCTCCAGGTATGACAGTGAGAAGTAACCTCTATACTGTATGTCTCTCCTCCAGGTATGACAGTGAGAAGTAACCTCTATACTGTATGTCTCTCCTCCAGGTATGACAGTGAGAAGTAACCTTTATATGTCTCCCTCCTCCAGGTATGACAGTGAGAAGTAACCTCTGTATCTCTCCTCCAGGTATGACTGTGAGAGGTAACCTGTATATGTCTCCCTCCTCCAGGTATGACAGTGAGAAGTAACCTCTGTATTTCTCCTCCAGGTATGACAGTGAGAAGTAACCTCTATATGTCTCCTCCAGGTATGACAGTGAGAAGTAACCTCTATATGTCTCCTCCAGGTATGACAGTGAGAAGTAACCTCTATATGTCCTCTCCAGGTATGACAGTGAGGGTCGTCTGACCAACGTAACCTATCCTACTGGCATGGTGACCAGTCTGCACCGGGAGATAGAACGTTCCATCAACATTGACATAGAGAGCTCCAGCAGAGACGATGACGTCACCGTTATCACCAACCTGTCCTCTGTGGAGGCCTCATACACCGTGGTGCAAGGTGGGACATACACACACCTCAGTGGAGGCTGCTGAGGGGAGGATGGCTCACAATAACGGATGGAACGGAGTATAATGGATGGCATGATATCAAGAACTTATTAATCTATCGGGAACAGCAAAAGTTATCTAAGGCCTCTGTCTCTCTCTCTGTCTGTGTGTCTGTGTGTCTGTGTGTCTATCTGTCTGTCTGTCTGTCTGTCTGTCTGTCTGTGTCTCTGTGTCTCTGTGTCTCTGTGTCTCTGTGTGTGTGTTGGGTGTATTACAGCACAGTGTTCTGGTCTGCTGTGCTGGTTTTGAAAGCTTGCTTTACTCCCATCTCTCTCTGTCTCTCTCTTCCTCGCCACCGCTCTCTCTCTCTGTGTTTTTATTACAAAGAGATTTTTCTGATATTGAGAGGGTAGTCTACTGCAGAGTCGACAGAAAGCCATCTCTGTGTGTTTGAAGTGTTGGTAAAACGCTGCCTGGAGGTTTATAACAAATTGGCTTTATGGATTACTGTCGTTTATGGTGATGGAGGCTCAAAGCCACTGTGTGTGTGTTTGCGTGCGTGAGTGCATGTGCGTGCACATGAATTTCCACGTGCGTGCGCAAATGTGTGTGTGTGTGTGCGTGTGCGTGTGCGTGTGTGTGCGTGTGTGTGATCCCCTGCCATTGGTAAATGAAATAAAAGGCTCTTCCTTTGCGTCGGCGGAGAATCACTGTTATCTTATCTTCAATCACAACGTTGTCATCACGCTGTTCCTTTTTGTGCCTCCGATAGAGAAGAAGAACGGACCCTCAATCACCCTGTCGGTGGCTACACCAGATCAGACACTGTTTAGATTTCTTTATACAGTTGAAGTCGGAAATTTACGTACACTTAGGTTGGACTCATTAAAACTCGATTTTCAACCACTCCACAAATTTCTTGTTAGCAAACTATAGTTTTGGCAAGTCGGTTAGGACATCTACTTTGTGCAAGACAAAGGTCAATTTTTCAACAATTGTTTACAGAAAGATTATTTCACTTATAATTCACAGTATCACAATTCCAGTGGGTCAGAAGTGTACATACATTAAGTTGACTGGGCCTTTAAACAGCTTGGAAAATTCCAGAAATTATGTTGTGGCTTTAGAATCTTCTGATAGGCTAATTGACATCATTTGAGTCAATTGGAGGTGTACCTGTGGATGTATTTCAAGGCCTACCTTCAAACTCAGTGCCTCTTTGCTTGACATCATGGGAAAATCAGAAGAAATCAGCCAAGACCTCAGAAAAAAAAGTTGTAGACCTCCACAAGTCTGCTTCATCCTTGGGAGCAATTTCCAAACGCATGACGGTACCATGTTCATCTGTACAAACAATAGTACGCAAGTATAAACACCATCGGACCACGCAGCCGTCATAACGATCAGGAAGGAGACGAGTTCTGTCTCCTTGAGATGAACTTACTTTGTAGCGAAAAGTGCAAATCAATCCCAGAACAACAGCAAAGGACCTTGTGAAGATGCTGGAGGAAACAGGTACAAAAGTATCCAGATCCACAGTAAAAACGAGTCCTATATTGACAGAACCTGAAAGGCCTCTCACAATGAAGAATCCCCTGCTCCAAACAGCCATAAAAATGCCAGACTACATGGGGACAAAGATCGTACTTTTTGGAGAAATGTCCTCTGGTCTGATGAAACAAAAATAGAACCGTTTGGCCATAATGACCATCATTATGTTTGGAGGAAAAAGGGGGAGGCTTGCAAGCCAAAGAACACCATCCCAACCATGAAGCACAGGGGGTGGCAGCATCATGTTGTGGGGGTGCTTTGCTGCAGGAGGGACTGGTGCACGTCACACAAAAGAATACAATAGATGGCTTCATGAGGATGGAAAATGATGTGGATATATTGAACAACATCTCAAGACATCAGTTAAAGCTTGGTCGCAAATGGGTCTTCCAAATGGACAATGACCCCGAGCCTACCCCCAAAGTTGTGGCAAAATGGTAATCACAAAGCCCTGACCTCAATCCTATAGAAAATGTGTGGGCAGAACTGAAAAAGTGTGTGCGAGCAAGGAGACCTACAAACCTGACTCAGTTACACCAGCTCTGTCAGGAGGAATGGGCCAAAATCCACCCAACTTACTGTGAGAAGCTTGTGGAGGCTACCCGAAACGTTTGACCCAAGTTAAACAATTTAAAGGCAACGCTTCCAAATACTAATTGAGTGTATGTCAACTTCTGACCCACTGGGAATGTGATGAAAGAAATAAAAGCTGAAATAAATAATTATCTCTACACATATTTCACATTTTTAAATTAAACTGGTGTTCCTAACTGACTTAAAACAGCGAATTCTTACTGGGATTAAATGTCTGGAATTGTGAAAAACTGTTATGAACTTGAGTGAAGACCCAAAAGCGGTTTTAACAGAAAACAGAGTTCTTTAATGAAAATAAGGAATTCATAAACTCTATGTTTAAGTGCAATGTTCAGCCAGGCAGACTCTAAGCTTGCTTTTCAAAAAACACAAACAAGAATCAGACCCTGAAAGTAGCAGGAACAGAGAAAGAAATTAATCAGGAACAGGTGTGAAGAGTGAAAGAGCTAGTTAGGGCAGATGTAGAACAGCTGAGGAATGACAGAGAAGGTAACCTAAAAAGACCAGCAGAGAGAGAGAATCAAGAGAAAGGACAGGAACAGACATAACAAGACATGGTACCCCCCACTCAAGCGCCTCCTGGCGCACTCGAGGAGGAAACCTGGCGGGCGGAGGAAATCATCGATCACGGTCCAATGTCCCGAGAGGGAACCACTCCTCTCCCAAATACATCCCATAACATTTTAACCTTTCGGCCCCGAGGGCGCATTCCAAAATCTAGAACCCTGTAGATGGGTCCACAAGGATGGGGGGAGGGACGAGCGGGGCGCAACATCCACAGGAGACATGAAACCGGGTGAACGCGACGAAATTCAAATGACAGATTAATGAGAAATATTTAACATTCTTGCGAGAAGCTGTCTTAAAAGGTACAAGTGAGCCATACTCTCTGATCAAAATTCTTGTTAATCCAGTCTGCGCCACTGGCTTTAGGTGCGCGAACGCTGGACAAAAGCCCATGCGATTATCTGAGATGGACAGCGCTACCCGAGGCTACACAGGGGAAAGCATGAAAAACAGTTGTTTTCAGCCAGGCAGGTGTGCCAAAAGGGTTACGAAAAGAAAGACTATAATAAATGCCTTACCTTTGAAAATCTTCTTCTCCAAAATTGGCAATCCGGACCTCTGTCGGAAACGTCGTCAGACGGACGGAAGGCCATGAATTTGAAAACATTTCGATAATGATCTGAGCCGTCTCCTTAGCAGAAGGGAGCTTTCGAGAGGAATGAAATGAGCCGCCTTAGAGAATCTATCGACCCGTAAGAATAACTGTCTTCCCCGCTCAGTTTAAAATCTAAAGCGATGTGAGACCACGGTCGAGAGGGAATGGGAAGCGGTCTGAGACGGCCGGCAGGAGGAGAGTTCCCAGATTTATAATCCGACCAGTTTCCCTGGGCCTTCAAAATGCATATAAAAATGGCAGAGTGGGCCCACTGAAGAACGGACGAGTACCAACAGAAGGTTATCCAAACGGAAGCGAGTGCTTCAAACCCCAACAGTTTATAACAAATCAACCCGACAACACGCCCCTCAGGGAGAATATCCGGTGGAGACCTCAGAAGAACTGAAGAAGAAATAAACTATAAAAATTCGAAACGAGCGAAAAACAGAGCCCAACGAGCCTGAATTGTTTTGTCTTTACTCAAGGTTCCTATGGTCAGTCCAAACGACAAAGGAACGGTCGCTCTCCATCGCCATTCGCCTAGGGCTAAGCGGAAAGTTCGCGATTACCAACATCAGCCAAAGCGATGGGAGCCACTTAGAAAAACTGAGAAAGAATGGCTCCCACGCCCACCTCTCATTTTTCAACACAAATCTAGAGATGTCAGGTGTAACAAGAAAGGTGCGGATTCTAAACATTCTTAAGAAGATCAAAAGCTCCCTGGGCGGAAACGGACCACTTAAAGCACGTCTTAACAGAAGTAAGGGCTGTGAGAGGAGCTGCCACCTGACCGAAATTACGGATGAAACGACGGTAGAAATTGGAAGCCCAGAAAGCGCTGCAGCTCGACGCGTGACTTAGGAACGGGCCAATCAATGACAGCCTGGACCTTAGCGGGATCCATTTAATGCCCTCATAATAAACAGGGACAGAGGTGGCATGAAAAGTGCACTTCTCAGCCTTCACATAAAGACAGTTCTCCAAAAGGCGCTGGAGGATCGCACTGCTGAACATGAATCGAGAGAGACGGTGAAAAAATCAGGATATCGTCCATGTAAACGAAAACAAAAATGTTCAGCATGTCTCTGGGTCGTTTAGTGCCTGAAAGACAGCTGGAGCGTTATCAGTTCATAGGAAGAACCCGGTATTCAAAGTGCCCTAACGGATGTTCCCCCCAGACGTCAAAAAACGCAAAAGTCTTCCACTCGTCCCCCTCCCTGATGCGCACGAGATGGTAGGCGTTACGAAGGTCCAATTTGGTGAAAAACCTGGCTCCCTGCAGGATCCCAAAAGGCTGAAGACCAGAGGAAATAGATTCTTAACTGTTCTATCATTCAGCCTCGATAATCCAGCATGGGCGCAGGGACCCGTCCTTCTTCTGTCCCGCTCCGGCGGGGGAGGAGGAGGAGACTATGGTTCAATGTAGCGAAACCGACAAATAATCCTCGAGAGCCTTACGTTCGGGAGCCGACAGAGTTAATCTAACGGAAGGAGAAAAGTCATCTAGAGAAGTGGCCTTGAACGACTGAACACCGTTCGTGAATCTCCGGCACCCCTGTCTTCTCCTCAGAGGAAACAGGAGGGATAGCAGACATTAAACAGGTTACATGACAAGAAACATTCCAGGATAGGATAGTATTACTAGACCAATTAATAGAAGGGTTATGGCGCACTAGCCAGGGATGACCCAAAACAACAGTTAAAAGGTGAACGAAAAATGAAATGGTTTCGCTATGATTACCAGAGACAGTGAGGGTTAAAGGGGACGCTGAATCTTGGGGAAGAAACCATGAAATGAACAAGGCCCTGGGCTCCCCTAACTGTCTGAGAGGAATATCATGTTAAGGTCTTTAAAACAGCCCTCCGCCCCAGAGTCTATCAAGGCAAGGAAGCAGATGAACCGGGCCAGCGGAGATGGACCGGAAAGGTAGTGCGTGATCCAGAAGGAGAGGCCTGAGTAGTTGCGCTCACCAGTAGCCCTCCTCTTACTGATGAGCTCTGGCTTTTACTGGACATGAGGTGACAAAATGACCAGCGGAGCCGCAGTAGAGACAGAGGCGATTGGTGATTCTCCGTTCCCTCTCCTTGGCCGAGATGCGAATACCCCCAGCTGCATAGGCTCAGCATCCGAGCCGGCGGAGGAGGGTGGCAGTGAAGCGGCAGGTGGCAGTGATGTGGAGAGGGGAGCAACGGAGAAATGATGCGACGAAGATCAAACCGTCGCTCATGCGAATGAGCTATTAAGGAGTTGGAAGGAACCTGATCTCATCCTTAACCTCGACGTGGAGCTCCAGAAAACGAGCGACAAAGTTCCCTCCAGTCTAGAAATGATGCGAAACAATAGAATAATCCCTGGATCTATTCTGACATAGGGAAGACAGGGCCCTGGAAGCCTCCTCGCCAAAAACAGAACGGTCAAAAACCCGTATCATCTCCTTAAAGTTCTGATACTGGTTAATACACTCAGCCCTCGCCTCCCAGACTGCCGTGCCCCACTCACGCGCCCGTCCAGAAATGATGCTGACAAGTTGCCTGATCACACTGAGTGAGGAATGAGCTGGCACTCAGTTCCCCTGACACGGCTGATCCTGGGCTCCGGAGCTGACAAGTTGCCTGATTGGTGAACCTGTCTTGTGATGACTGGCCAGGTTCCCTGATCAGAATTCCTCCTCATGTCTGCTGATCGCTCCCTGGAAGTTGCCTGAGCCGCTGGGTCCATTCTTGGTGATTCTTCTGTTATGAACTTGAAGACAAGTTTTAACAGAAAACAGAGTTCTTTAAGAAAATGATGCTGACAATCCTCTTCCCGTTGTCAGGGGAACAAAAAGAATTTAGTATAGTGCAGGATGCTTCAGCCAGGCAGACTCCGACAGGACAGGACAAGGTGGAAGCAAACGAGACCTTCTGCATCAAAAAACACAAATGATGCTAGCAGGAACAAGTTGCCTAATCAGGGGGAAGAGAGAACAGGTGTGAAAGTGAAAGCCTGAGGGCAGATGTAGAACAGCTGAATGAGAGACAAGTAACCTGACCAGCAGAATGAGAATCAAGAGAAAGACAGGAACAGACATAACAAGAAATGTTTAAATGTGACTAAGGTGTTTGTAAACTTCTGACTCTATGTTTAAGAGCAATGTTCCCTCTAATTTTTCTCAGCACTGACCAAATTTCAGGAATTTTGTGAAGATTCTGTGCAATTTCCAGAGTGCATTTACTATGAACACGGAGGCTGTACCTGCTTAACAGTGGTCAAGTCGGCTATTGTGGCTATTTGATCATAATGCCGACCACCAAATACATCCCATAACATTTTAAGCTTTCTTGCGCAGGCATTCAGCTAGCGATCCACCTCGACAACATCCGGTGAAATTGTAAAGCGCGAAATTCAAATGACAGAAATATAAATATTTAACATTCATGAAAATACAAGTGCCATACATCAAAATTCTTGTTAATCCAGCCACTGGATCAGAAATGAGGACAGCTGATACAAAAGCATTGCCTGAGGTGTGCCACAAATTAGCGATATAATAAATGCCTTACCTTTGAAAATCTTCTTCTGTTGGCAATCCAAAAGGTCCCAACTACATCACAAATGGTCGTTTTGTTCGATAATGTCCTTCTTTATATCCCCAAAAACTCAGTTTAACTGGCGCGCTTCATTGTATAATCCACCAGTTTCCCTCCTTCAAAATGCATATAAAAATGAATCCCCCAAAACATTACCAATAAACTTATCCAAACAAGTCAAACAACGTTTATAATCAAACCTCAGGTATCCTAATACAAAAATAAACTATAAAATTTAAGACGGAGAATTGTTATTGTCTTTACCGGAGATAAACAACAAAGAACGCGCTCTCATCCATGCGCATGAAAACACTACAGCCAAAATGGGAGCCACTTAGAAAAACTACAAATTCTAGCTCATTTTTCCAAAATCAAGGCTGAAACTCTTTCTAAACACTGTTGACATATATTGGAAGCCCTAGGAACTGCAATCTGGGAGCTTTTCATCTCATAATAAACATGACAGACATTGGAAACAATGGTAGGCTATACTTTTTTTGGCGGGGGGATGGTTTGTCCTTGGGTTTTTGCCTGCCATATCAGTTCATATCAGTGTTTTCTATCCAAATCTACCAATCCTCCCCAGACGTCAAAATACTGCCCCCTAGCCCAAAGAGGTTTTACCAGAGAAATAGCTGTTCTATCATTCAGCCTACAATAGCTGCCAATGTGTGGTGTTCAATGTAGGCCTACATTACATGAGACGTGATAGAGTTAACTAACAGGGAAAACTCTAGAAAGTTGAGTGAAGTTCAATCTCGTTCTTCTCTCCGTGGGTTGATACAGTATTTATTCTGTACGGCAGTCTAGGGGCTATTGCGCTCATGCACACGCACAGTTAAAGGGGAACATGGTTTTTGAGTGTTTGAGTGGGGGATAGAAAAAACTGAAATGACAGAGTGCCAGATTATTAATTTACCAAGCTTGCAAACTCTTCAATAAACCAGATGCACATTTACTTTCATTATGAGTCACTCTGAGTGTGGAGTTGCCTGATCTGAAATGATGCTGACAAGTTCCCTGATCAGAAATGATACTGACAAGTTGCCTGATCTGAAAGGATGCTGACAAGTTGCCTGATCAGAAATGATACTGACAAGTTGCCTGATCAGAAATGATGCTGACAAGTTGCCTGATCAGAGATGATGCTGACAAGTTGCCTGATCAGAGATGATACTGACAAGTTGCCTGATCAGAAATGATGCTGACAAGTTGCCTGATCAGAAATGATGCTGACAAGTTGCCTGATCAGAAATGATGCTGACAAGTTGCCAAACAAATCATATGATAAATTGTTAGTTTTTTTTTCAAGGAAAGAGTTCTGCTTGTGAAGGGCAGCGAAAATCCATTTCAATTTAATCTTCAACTTTCTCTTTTTTGCAGCATGTAGACATAACAGAGGAAGACGCCAGTAAAAGAGCCAACTCACATGACAACTCCCTTCTCTCTCCTTGTCCCCATCGCCCCCTACAGACCAGGTGAGGAACAGCTACCAGCTGTGTAACAACGGCACCCTGCGGGTGATGTATGCCAATGGGATGGGCATCAGCTTCCACACTGAGCCCCACATCCTGGCCGGATCGGTTAGTCCTACTATTGGCCGTAGGAACATCACACTACCCACAGACAACGGACTCAACTCCATTGAGTGGCGGCTCCGCAAGGAACAGACCAAAGGGAAGGTCACTGTATTTGGCAGGAAGCTGAGGGTGAGCTGAGATGACCTCGCTTCCTTTCTGTGTGTCATTTAATCATTAGCGATGACATCACATACTCTACAGTATGTGTAGAGATGACATCACTTTCTCTGTGTGTAGCGATGACATCAGTTACTTTGTGTAAAGATGACATCACTTACTCTGTGTGTAGAGATGACATCACTAACTCTGGCTACAGAGATGACATCACTGACGCTGTCTACAGAGATGACATCACTGAGTCTGGCTACAGAGATGATATCTCTGACTATGGCTACAGAGATGACATCACTACTCTGGTTACAGAGATGACATCACTGAACCTGCCTACAGAGATGATATCACTGACTGGCTACAGAGATGACATCACTGACTGGCTACAGAGATGACATCACTGACTCTGGCTACAGAGATTACATACATAAGGGCACTCTTCGACATTTGCAGTATGATTGATGAGGATCTCCATATTGCAAATGTACGGTCCCTTACTAGATGTCCGCGTATGCTTTTAAAATAGGCCGATGGCCTCGGTCCGTGCCCCATGGCCAGATCTTCCGGGAAGTCGTCGAATGAAGTCTCTCGGACATTTGGTTTCCGTTTAATTTTTTTAATTTTGGTCATTTTTCCGCTGTTCGGGAATATTCCACCAGATGGCGAGTGGCTGCTTATCGCAAATGGACAAAACATCACCAGTGACATGGCCATTTCTCCTAAACAGAAAAGACTTTGAAGACAAAACTCTGTGAGCACAGGTTTGTCCAAATGGGCTGTTAGCCCAGAAACAAGATGATGTCGAGGCCTCAACACTTTTTGAGTTAAGGCCCATTTTCTGGGATTAAAGGTCAAAAACGGTCATAGAGTGCTAATTTGACCGCTAATTTGACCGCTTCACGTCAAAGTACGTGAACCTACAGTGTCAGGGGAAAAAACAGCCTATCTATCGTAATTTACAAGAAATCATACAATGTCAATTCAGCTTCCTGTGCCAACCGGAAGTGCCTTAAATTGGGGCAATGGGGGCTGTTTTAAAGGGTTAAAAAGGTAATATCTTTCCAAGACAGCATATGTGTGATTAGGCAATGCTCATGAACTGTAAATCAGTAATTTCTCCCATCAAGAAAAACTCACTCACACACACACACACACACAGCAAGGATGGAGTAACACAACAAGCGATGGAGAGGACCACTATCACTGCCCAGCCATCCCAAGTTCAATGGGCCAGTCAATTGGGCATTTCTGCAGTATACTAGAGCATGCCAAATTCGTGATGGTAAATGCCCATTGAAACACATTGCAAACAGACAGTACATTTGCAATAAGTTTAAACAGTGATAAACCATCACCAAATTGACACGCTGAAATCAACACCAACGAGCGATGGATAGGAACCACTATCACTGCCCGGCCATCCCGAGTTTAACAGGCCAGTCAATTGGGTATTTTGCAGTATATTAGAGCATGTCAAATTTATGATGGTAAATGCCCATTGTAAGACATTGTAAATTGACAGCTGTGCACCTGGTGATTGGAACGGGTTACCAGGAGCACATTTTTTAAATGGTTTTTAATAACTTTAGGGGGTGCAATGGGTCCATGGCCAAGAAGGGAGCACCCCCCACCCATGCCTAACCAATAGAGGGCACCCCTGGTCATTTTGGACGTTTTTCAAAAAATCTTTTAAAAACGACAGAGTCCCACTTCTCTCTCATAAAACATGACAAATAGACCTTCTATGTTGATTCAAGGCTTAACATAGTGATATATATCATTTGGTCAGTATAAATGCCATTTGGACATGGTTCACTTGGGTTCGGAAACTGACTTCCTATTATCATATATGGCAAATGGACATAACATCCTGATTTGGCACTTTCAATGCTTATATATGGCATTTGGATATTTCTTATGCCATTTGGACATGGTTCACTGACTGTTGGGTTTGGAAACCGACTTATGACTATGATCATATATGGCAAATGGACATAACATCCTGATTTGGCACTTTCAATACTTATATATGGCATTTGGACATTCCTTATGCCATTTGGCCATGGTTCACTGACATTGGACTTCCTATGATAGTATATTACAAATGGACAAAACATATAACTCAATAAAATAAGATAAAGGTATGTTCATATGGTTGTTATATATGTATTATTGACAAAAAAAATCAAAAAGATTTCGAAAAACGGTCCAGAAAGCACTTTTTTGAAGAAGTTGTACTTTTTGAAAAAAATAAATAATAATTGACCCTTGGGTCTTGACTTTATGTTCATTTGCAATATGAACATTTACGGTGGAGCACGCTCTCACTCTTTGGGATTTTTGCTGTATGACACATAAGCTTTGAATGAACTGCGGTCCATTTAAGTGGTATTTGCAATCATGTATATGTTTCGTCCAATGGCAATATGTTGCCATTCATTTTTGTCCATTCAATGGGGGCTTTCCCTTTCATCACTATCTATCTTCCTCCAGGCACATGGTCGTAACCTCCTCTCCATCGACTTTGACCGCAACACTCGGACAGAGAAGATCTACGATGACCACCGCAAGTTCACGCTCCGCATCATGTACGACACGCAGGGCCGTCCCGCCATGTGGTTGCCTAGCAGCAGCCTGGCGGTGGTGAATGTGTCATACTCAACCACGGGTCAGCTGGTGGGGCTGCAGAGGGGCAGTATGAGCGAGAGGACAGAGTTTGACCCTCAGGGACGTATTCTGTCACGGTCATTCATAGATGGAAAGGTGTGGAGCTATAGTTATCTGGATAAGGTGAGGACATAGCACTGTCTGGTACTTTTACTGGTACTGCTACTGTTATCAGTAATTTTACTGGTACTGTTATTGGTACTGTTAATGTTACTGGTACTGTTACCGTTACTGGTACTGTTATTGGTACTTTTACTGATACTGTTACTGGTACTATTACTGTTACTGGTACTGGTACTGTTACTCAGACAAGTACTGTTACTGTTATTGGTACTTTTACTGGTACTGGTAGTGTTACTGGTACTGGTACTGTTACTGGTACTTCTACTGTTACTGGTACTGTTACTGTTATCGGTACTTTTACTGGTACTGTTATTGGTACTTTTACTGATACTGTTACTGGTACTGGTACTGTTACTGTTACTGGTACCTTTTACTGTTATCAGTACTTTTACTGGTACTGTTACTGTTATCGGTACTTTTACTGGTACTGTTACTGGTACTGGTACTGTTATCTGTACTTTTACTGGTACTGTTATTAGTACTTTTACTGTTACTGGTACTGTTATTGGTACTTTTACCGATACTGTTACTGGTACTGTTACTGGTACTGTTGTTATCATCTGTGTGGAGCTACAGCCACCTGGATAGGGTGAGTGCATCATAGCAACTGTACCAGGGATAGTAAAAACAGGCTGGTTGAGAGAAGTGAAAAGTTCATAAAATGATGTTATTGGTGATGATGATGACTTATGTTCCCTCTCCCTCCTTCTCTCCCTCCTCTCTCCCTCCTTCGCTCTCTCCTCTCTCCCTCCTTCTCTCCCTCCTTCTCTCCCTCCTTCTCTCCCTCCTCCGCTCTCTCCTCTCTCCCTCCTCCTCTCCCTCCTCCTCTCCCTCCTCTCTCCTTCTCTCCCTCCTTCTCTCCCTCATTCTCTCCCTTCTCTCTCCCTCCTTCTCTCCCTCCTCTCTCCCTCCTTCTCTCCCTCCTCTCTCTCTCTCTCCCTCCTCTCTCCCTCCTTCTCTCCCTCTCTCTCCCTCTCCTCCTCTCTCCCCCTTCTCCCTCCCCCTCTCCCTCCTTCTCTCCCTTCTCTCTCCCTCCTTCTCTCCCTCCTTCTCTCCCTCCTTCTCTCCCTCCTCTCTCCCTCCTTCTCTCTCTCCAGTCCATGGTCCTTCTCCTGCAGAGCCAGAGACAGTACATATTTGAGTTTGACGCCTCGGGGCGAGTCACAGCCGTCACCATGCCTAGTGTAGCTCGCCACACCATGTCCACCCACGTCTCTATCGGTTACATCCGCAACACCTACAACCCTCCGGAGAGCAACGCCTCCATCATCCACGACTTCAGCGAAGACGGCCGCCCCCAGGCCACCCACTACTTCGGCACCGGCCGACGTGTCCTCTACAAGTACGGCAAGCTGGTCAAGCTAGCTGAGATCCTCTACGACAGCACCGTGGTGACGTTCGGTTACGACGAGACAGCTGGAGTGCTGAAGATGGTGAACTTACAGAGCGGCGGGTTCTCCTGTACGATACGTTACCGTAAGATGGGTCCGTTGATTGACAAGCAGATCTACCGGTTCAGTGAGGAAGGGATGGTGAATGCTAGGTTTGACTACACTTACCATGACAACAGCTTCCGTATCGCTAGTATGAAGCCAGTCATCAGTGAGACTCCTCTGCCTGTGGACCTCTACCGCTATGACGAGATCTCTGGAAAGGTGGGTAGAAAACTATACTACTAACCCTAATCCTAGTTCCAACCACAGCCCTAACCCTAGCTTCAACCCCAACCCTCAACACTAACCCTAAACCTAGCTTCATGTCCACATCCTGGTTCAACCCTAACCCTAGCCTCAAACCTAACCTCAACCCCTAACCCTAAACCTAGCTTAATGTCAACATCCTGGTTCAACCCTAACCCTTAACCCTAGCCCTCAACTCCAGCCACAATCCAAACTAACCATAGCTCCACGCTCAACTGTAAACCTAGCTCCAGCCGCAACCCTAACCCTAGCTCCAGCCACAACCCTAGCTCCAGCTCAACTCCAGCCAACCCTAAAGCTCCAGCCAAACCCCTAACCATAGCTCCAGCCACAACCCTAACCCAGCTCCAGCTCCAGCCACAACCCTAACCCTAGCTCCAGCCACAACCCTAACCCTAGCTCCAAGCCACAACCCTAACCCTAGCTCCAGCTCCAGCCACAACCCCTAACCCTAGCTCCAGCAACAACCCTAACCCTAGCTCCAGCCACAACCCCTAACCCTAGCTCCAGCCACAACCCTAACCCTAGCTCCAGCTCCAGCTCCAGCCACAACCCTAATCCTAGCTCCAGCTCCAGCCACAACCCTAACCCTAACCCTAGCTCCAGCAACAACCCTAACCCTAGCTCCAGCCACAACCCTAACCCCAGCTCCAGCCACAACCCCTAACCCTAGCTCCAGCAACAACCCTAACCCTAGCTCCAGCAACAACCCCTAACCCTAGCTCCAGCCAACTAACCCTAGCTCCAGCCACCTAGCTAGCCACAACCCTAACCCTAGCTCCAGCCACAACCCCTAACCTAGCTCCAGCTCCAGCCAGCTCCAACCCTAACCCTAGCTCCAGCTCCAGCCACAACCCTAACCCTAGCTCCAGCCACAACCCTAACCCAGCTCCAGCTCCAGCCACAACCTTAACCCTAGCTCCAGCTCCAGCTCCAGCCACAACCCCTAACCCTAGCTCCAGCCACAACCCCTAACCCTAGCTCCAGCCCCAACCCTAACACTAGCTCCAGCTCTAGCCACCACCCTAAACATAGCTCCAGCCACAACCCAAACCCTAAACCCTAGCTCCAGCAACAACTCAAACCCAAACCTAACTCCAGCCACAACCCAATCCAACCCATTGCAGGATGTCAGTTACAGTTGATAGACTAAGCATAAATCATCTCTACTGGACTATCCAGTTAAAGTGGGACCCAGACCCTCTGTACAATATTTGACTTAACTCTTGACTGTTGTCTTGGATCCAGGTGGAACACTTTGGGAAGTTTGGTGTGATCTACTATGACATCAACCAGATCATAACCACGGCTGTGATGACCCTCAGCAAGCACTTCGACACCCACGGGCGCATCAAGGAGGTGCAGTACGAGATCTTCAGGTCCCTGATGTACTGGATGACGGTGCAGTACGACAGTATGGGTCGGGTGGTGAAGCGAGAGCTGAAGATTGGACCATACGCCAACACAACACAGTATCGCTATGAGTATGACGGGGACGGACAGCTCAGCGGGGTGAAGGTAGGAGATCTGACTTGTCCAGTGTGATACTAGTCCTGCAGTAGTTGAGCACCAAATCACAATCCTAGAAGATTACTACAGGCCCCTTCCTGAAACATTGGTCTTCATTAAATGTTGGTTTTCTTTGCAAATACAGAGAATATTTTTCCTTTTCACTTTACACTTCAGTTTTTGATTCTCCTACGTTCAATGACCTGATTTAAGCTGTCGTAGCTTTGACTATCATTAAATGTGAAGACTGTATATTATCAAATCAATTCTCTGTGTGTAATTTAATTACGCGATTAAACTAATCATGTAACTTTAATTAACTAGGAAGTCGGGACACCACGGGAAAAAATTGTTTATAGAGTGTGAATTTCCAGAATATAACTCTTCAGATATTTTCATATATAATCAATTACAGTCACTTATTAATGTATTATTACCTCATCAGTCATATTCTGAATATCGCAAACCATAGCCTAGATCATGAATCAGCGACATACAAATTGGCTTAAATATTTATTTACTTAATCTTAATCAATCACAGAATTACATAAACACACACACATTGGTTACTGACATGATAGAAAAGTTCCTCGTGGACTAAGCCGATATGGACTAAGCCGATATGGACTAAGCCGATATGGGCTAAGCCGATATGGGCTAAGCCGATATGGGCTAAGCCGATATGGACTAAGCCGATATGGACTAAGCCGATATGGACTAAGCCGATATGGGCTAAGCCGATATGGGCTAAGCCGATATGGACTAAGCCGATATGGGCTAAGCCGATATGGTCTAAGCCGATATGGACCCGATATGGACTCGATATGGGCTAAGCCGATATGGACTGCCGATATGGGCAAGATTGGACTTATGGAATGGATACTTGGACTAAGCCGATATGGACTAACCGATATTAAGCCGATATGGACTAAGCCGATATGGGCTAAGCCGATATTAAGCCGATATGGACTAAGATATGGGCTAAGCCGATATGGACTAAGCCGATATTACCGATATGGACTAAGCCGATATGGGCTAAGCCGATATGGACTAAGCCGATATGGGCTAAGCCGATATGGGCTAAGCCGATATGGACTAAGCCGATATGGACTAAGCCGATATGGACTAAGCCGATATGGGCTAAGCCGATATGGACTAAGCCGATATGGACTAAGCCGATATGGGCTAAGCCGATATGATTGGCTTGGTAGACAAAGGAAAGGGTGCGTTCCCCAGGAGTCCCAAGGTCTTTTTCGTGGTTGTAGTTGTTATAATGGATACTTCTGAGTACCATTTGGAAATGTTCTTAGAATGGATCTGGTTACCAGACTAAAGTATTTAAACAGCTGCAGCCTGAATAATTGTTCTTTAGTTTGTAGATTTATTAGCCATTTCAACATGGGGACCTCGTCCCTGGGTTTTTACTCTTGTCGAGTTGCCAACCATTTCAACATGTAGCTACTGCTTCGTGTTTTCTGAACTTGTCCTTTGGTAAAGTTGTAGCTCCGTATTTTCTGGTCTAATGTACATTTTGTTGGAAGTGGATTTTATACTAGAAAAGTAGAAAAGCGGCATTTCCATGATGCAGATGTAAATGTCTGTCCTCACAGGGTGTGGCCACTGACTAGTTAAAACGTCATATCTAAACAAGTATCTCATTTAGAAGGCCATCACATTACATCTTCACACAAATAGTTTCATAATTAATCATATATGTTCCACAACATATAGATGTACATCTGATATATACATTGTGAAAGCTCTTAAAGTTACAATGTTTCCGTTATAACATCTTTAATGATATTACCACACAGTAAAGGTTGGACATGATTATTGTTTAAATACCCACAAACCATTCCAAATGGTTGGAATACAGAAATATTGTTACATTAGAAAACCTTTTGAGGTTACCGTACTGCTTTCTCTGTAGTAACAAAGTGATTCTCAACTTTCATCTTGGCAGAGTGGGGAGTTTCTGTATTTACAACCGTCACAGCCGACTTCCCGCCCTCCCCCTCTACGAGAGAAAGCAGTACGGTAACCGTACAGTGAGAGGACCCACTGTAACTTGATTCTTCAGATTGTCACAGGAGAGTCATGACAAAGCCCTTGGTTCCAATAAGGAGCATAGGCAGTTGATTTGTCTACTCACCTTTGGTATTAAAGAGATGACTTCAGGTTTGATTTTAAAGAGATGACTTCGGCCTCCCAAGTGGCGCATTGGTCTAAGGCACTGTATCGCAGTGTTAGCTGTGCCACTAGAGATCACGTGACCGAGAGACCCATTGAGCATCGCACAATTGGCCCAGCATCATCTGGGTTAGAGGAGGGTTTGGCAAGCAGGGACGTTCTTGTCCCATCGCGCACTAGGGACTCCTATGACGGGCCGGGCGCAATGCACGCTGACACGGTTGCCAGGTTGACGGTGATTCCTCCGACACATTTGCGTGGCTAACTTCTTTGGGGTAGTGGGCAGTATTGGGTAGCTTGGATGAAAAACGTGCCCAAATTAAGCTGCCTGCTACTCAGCCATAAAAGATAGAATATGCATATAATTTGTGAATTTGGATAGAAAACACTCTGAAGTTTCTAAAACTGTTTGAATGATGTCTGTGAGTATAACATAACTCATATGGCAGGCAAAAACCTGAGAAAAATCCAACCAGGAAGTGGGAAATCTGAGGTTTGTAGTTTTTCAACTCAGCCCCCATTGAAGATACAGTGGGATATTAGTTATTTTTCATTTCGCAAGGCTTCCACTAGATGTCAACAGTATTTACAAACTGTTTTGAGGATTCTACTCTAAAGTGGTCTGGCAGAGTGCAACAGACTCAGTCTGGCGCGCTTTACGTGAAAGGTAGCTACATTCAAAGGAATTGTCCGGTTGGAACATTAATGAAGTTTTATAAACATCCTAAAGATTGATTCCATACTTAGTTTGGCATGTTTCTATGGGCTGTAACGGAACTTTTTCTATGGGCTGTAACGGAATGCGCTTTTGGATTTGTTTACCAAACGCCCTAACAAAATAAGATATTTTGACATAACTGACATAACTGACATAACATTGTCGAACAAATCAAATATTTATGGTGGAACTGGGATTCCTGTTAGTGCATTCTGATGAAGATCATCAATGGTAAGTGATTAATTTTATCTCTATTTCTGCTGTTTGTGACTCCTCTCTTTGGCTGGAAAAATGGCTGTGTTTTTCTGTGGCTTGGTGGTGACCTAACATAATCGTTTGTGGTGCTTTCGCTGTAAATCCGTTTTGAAATCAGACACTGTGGCTGGATTAACGAGAATTGTATATTTAAAATTGTGTAAAATACTTGTATGCTTGAGGAATTTTAATTATGAGATTTTTGTTGTTTTGAATTTGGCGCCCTGCACTTTCACTGGCTGTTGCAGGGGGGGTTCCCCAGTTCTAGACAGGTTAAGCGGGCATTGTGTCAAGAAGCAGTGTGGCTTGGCTGGGTTTGTGTTTCGGAGGACGCACGGCTCTCGACCTTTGCCTCTCCTGAGTCCGTACGGGAGTTGCAGCGATGGGACAAGACTGTAACTACCAATTGGATACCACGAAATTGGGGAGAAAAAGGGGTATACATTTTTTTGATAGAAAATATAACAAAATGACTTCAGGTTTGGTATTAAAGAGATGACTTCAGGTGTGTCAAAGTTCTTTTCATTCTCTATGCCTCCAGGTGAACGACTGGTCCACGTGGCGCTACAGCTACGACCTGAACGGTAACCTGCACCTCCTCAACCCCGGGAACAGCGCCCGCCTCACGCCGCTCCGCTACGACCTCCGAGACCGCATCACACGCCTGGGTGACGTTCAGTACCGCCTGGATGAGGACGGCTTCCTAAGCCAGCGAGGCTCGGATGTCTTTGACTACAACTCCAAGGGCCAGCTCCTTAGAGCATATAACAAGCTACCGGGAGGCTGGAGCGTCCAGTACCGCTATGACGGACTGGGCAGGAGAGTGTCCACTCGGACCAGTCTGGGACAACACCTCCAGTTCTTCTACGCTGATCTGAACCACCCGGCAAGAGTTACACATATATTCAACCACTCCAGCTCAGATATTGCTTCACTGTACTATGACTTGCAGGTAGGCTACCAGATTATTAGAGTAACGTGTGTTCATCAACGGGCTACATGTGCTAAATACTGTTCATTGTGATTGTCTTATGACCTTGTTATCGTTGTCATATAACCAAGTTGTTGTGGCTGTCATATAACCAAGTTGTTGTGATGCTATCATTACAGAGTATATCGCATAACTATTATCACACATTAATGGTGATGTCACCATCTGTGACTTATTGTGATATAGCCTAACTGAGTCAGGGACACTATCATTATTTAACTTATTGTGATATAGCCTAACTGAGTCAGGGACACTATCATTATTTAACTTATTGTGATATAGCCTAACTGAGTCAGGGACACTATCATTACTTTAATCTCATAACTATTATCACCCAGTTATGGTGACATGACTGTCTTTAAGTTATGGTGATGTGACTGTGAGTTATGGTGACGTGACTGTCTGTGAGTTATGGTGAAGTGACTGTCTGTAAGTTATGGTGAAGTGACTGTCTGTGAGTTATGGTGAAGTGACTGTCTGTAAGTTATGGTGAAGTGACTGTCTGTAAGTTATGGTGAAGTGACTGTCTGTGAGTTATGGTGACGTGACTGTCTGTAAGTTATGGTGAAGTGACTGTCTGTAAGTTATGGTGAAGTGACTGTCTGTGAGTTATGGTGATGTGACTGTCTGTGAGTTATGGTGAAGTGACTGTCTGTAAGTTATGGTGAAGTGACTGTAAGTTATGGTGACGTGACTGTCTGAGAGTTATGGTGAAGTGACTGTCTGTAAGTTATGGTGAAGTGACTGTCTGTAAGTTATGGTGAAGTGACTGTCTGTGAGTTATGGTGACGTGACTGTCTGTAAGTTATGGTGAAGTGACTGTCTGAGTTATGGTGTGAGTGACTGTCTGTGAGTTATGGTGATGTGACTGTCTGTGAGTTATGGTGAAGTGACTGTCTGTAAGTTATGGTGAAGTGACTGTCTGTAAGTTATGGTGACTGTCTGTGAGTTAAGTGACTGTCTGGTGAAGTGACTGTCTGTGAGTTATGGTGAAGTGACTGTCTGTAAGTTATGGTGAAGTGACTGTCTGTAAGTTATGGTGAAGTGACTGTCTGTAAGTTATGGTGACGTGACTGTCTGAGTTATGGTGACGTGACTGTCTGAGTTATGGTGATGTGACTGTAAGTTATGGTAAAGTGACTGTCTGTAAGTTATGGTGAAGTGACTGTCTGTAAGTTATGGTGATGTGACTGTGAGTTATGGTGAAGTGACTGTCTGAGTTATGGTGACGTGACTGTCTGTGAGTTATGGTGAAGTGACTGTCTGTAAGTTATGGTGAAGTGACTGTCTGTGAGTTATGGTGAAGTGACTGTCTGAGTTATGGTGAAGTGACTGTCTGTGAGTTATGGTGACGTGACTGTCTGTAAGTTATGGTGACGTGACTGTCTGTAAGTTATGGTGAAGTGACTGTCTGTAAGTTATGGTGATGTGACTGTCTGTAAGTTATGGTGAAGTGACTGTCTGAGAGTTATGGTGAAGTGACTGTCTGTGAGTTATGGTGACGTGACTGTCTGTGATTTATGGTGATGGGAGTTATGGTGACGTGACTGTCTGTGAGTTATGGTAATGGGAGTTATGGTGAAGTGACTGTCTGTGAGTTATGGTGAAGTGACTGTCTGTGAGGTATTGTAATGGGAGTTATGGTGATGTAAAGCCTATACTGCGTCCCCTCAGGGTCATCTGTTTGCTATGGAGGTGAGTAGTGGAGAGGAGTATTACATCGCCTCAGACAACACCGGAACACCACTGGCTGTCTTCAGCAGCAACGGACAGATGATCAAACAGGTAATCATGATGACAGTAATAATAATACTATTAATGATTGTTAAATACCTCAAGGCCCATCATCCGCATGTTAAGATAAGCCAAGATAAGATAAGTTAGTACTTGATGTCCAGAGAGGTCAATTTAATTATTCAAATAAAAAATACAAAAATGGACAAATAAACCAACTTTGTCTTTCCTAATTTCCCCAGAGGGGATAAAGTTTTAGTGAATTGAAGTGAAACATGCGTCTGTGCTTGTTGTGACCTCCAGGTACAGTACACAGCGTACGGGGAGGTGTACCTGGACTCTAACCCAGAGTTCCAGCTGGTGGTTGGGTTCCATGGTGGTCTCTATGACACCCTGACCAAGCTGGTCCACTTCACCCAGAGGGACTATGACGTCCTGGCAGGTCGCTGGACCTCGCCAGACTATGCCAGCTGGCCCAAGATCGGCAAGGACCCTGCACCCTTCAACCTGTATATGTTCAAAAACAATAACCCCCTCAGCGACGTGTTGGACATCAAGAACTACGTCACAGGTAGAGCGTCTTTGGATCCTTAAAAAGCGCTTTATAAAACCCATGCATTATTGTTACTGAAGGTAAAGGAGAGAGAGCTGAGTGGGGGGCGTTATGTTATCATTGTCAATGTGTAGTTGTCTTTCTTTATTTTTCATTTTCATTCATTCTGTTGTCTTTGCTCCCCAGACGTGAAGAGTTGGTTGGTGATGTTTGGTTTCCAGCTCAGTAACATCATTCCAGGGTTCCCCCGTCACACCCTCTACTTCGTAGAGCCTCCCTACGAGCTGCAGGCCAGCCAGGACTGTGAAAATGGACAGGTGAGAAGGCCTGGGACAGCCTACAGCTCCATTGCACTATATTGATTATATTGAGCCAAATGCGGCCTGCTATTATAGATAAACAGTCCTCTCTCTTTCTCTCAGAGTCGATGCGACATTGAATACAGAATCAGTAATATGAACCTTCAATGATTACAGTGAAATCTGGACATGAATAGATGAGAGTAGCTGTGAACCAGACAGTATAAGTGTTTCCTCGTCTGCATTCTTCTGGTTGACCAGTGACCTTTAACCTCTCTTCTACCCCTGTCTCTCCTGTAGCTGATAACGGGGGTGCAGCAGGCAGCGGAGCGCCACAACCAGGCCTTCATGGCCCTGGAGGGACGGCTCCTTAACAAGGACCCTCGCGACCGCCGCGACAAGCCCGGACACTGGTTCGGCACATCAACGCCCATCATCGGCCGGGGAGTGATGCTAGCGCTGAAGGAAGGACGTGTGGTGGCGGCAGTTAGCTCCATGGCAACCGACGACAGCCGAAAGGTGTCGCTGGTCCTCAACGGCGCCATCTACCTGGACGGAACGCACTACACGCAGGATGGATGTGACTGTCACTACTTCGTTAAAGTCGGTTCAGCCGATAGTGATCTACTGATACTGGGGCTGACCAGCGGACGCATGGCGCTGGAGAGCGGGATCAACGTGACTGTGAGTGGGAGGTCGCGGCGTGGCGCCACAGTGGAGTTTGCAGTGCCGTCGTTAGCCCTCAGCGTGCGGTATGGGCTAGCGCTGGACGTGGTGGACGAGGAGAGGGTGAGGCTGCTGGAACTTGCCCGGCAGAGGGCCCTGGCTGGGGCCTGGCTGAGGGAGCAGCAGAGGGCCAAGGATGGGAAGGAGGGGAGCCGGCTGTGGACGGAGGGAGAGAAGCAACAGCTGCTGACCGCGGGGAGGGTACAGGGGTACGATGGGTATTATGTTCTACCTGTGGAACAGTACCCAGAACTGGCTGACAGCAGCACCAACATCCAGTTCCTGAGACAGAACGAGATGGGCAAGAGGTAACAGCCCACCTGGACTGGGATGGAGGACTGGCTGACTCTTTCTCTCTCTCTCACTGACTCTCCTCCTCCCCTTCTCCTCCTCCTCCCTTTCATTCCCTCGTCCTACTTACTAGTTCCTTCCTCTCTTCGCTCCCACCCCTCCCTGCCTTCTCCTTCTATCCCCTCCAACCCCGCAGAAAATTAAAAAAAACAAATGGGGTTTTCTCACTGAACGCTGCAGGGACTTTTGAAAAGAAGAATATACTAGAAAAAGTTGTTTTTTTTACTTTTTCTGCCAAGGGCAAAAAATCTAACATTTAGACAGAAGTTTATTTTATTTCTATTTTTTGTTGATGTTGAAAACAGACTGTGGAGAAAGGCACTCATGAACCTTGAAAAACAAACTGTTGCTTAATAACTAAGATTCCCCTTTTTAAAAAATCTATCAATATTTTCACCCATATTTTTAGGGTCACTATGAAGGCGTAATGACAGACTCTGAACTGATGGTGGCGCTGTGTTGTGCTGGGTGCTCTGATAAGGGCCTGCCTCTGAAATGAACTTGTAGGGTAAAGGGACCAATAGGGATACAGAGCCACCACAGGGCCCAGCCAATCACAACACTGATCGGAAGAGAAAATCACCAACGGCAACAAGCACCGCAGCATAGGGACGTAAAATGGGGTAAAACGATGAGTCATCTCACTGTCTCAGGCCTCCCATTCTCCACCACAGAACTGTTCTTAGCTACTGCAGCAACATATCCTAGCTACCAACACTCACACCACTGAGATCCCAAGACTTCAAACTAAAGAAAACAAAAACGTTTTAGACACACATAAGTTGGAGAATTTTTTGTTGTATATTTGCGGTTATCATAAATAGTATCACAAGGTTTTCTTTTGAAATTGGTGAGATTATCATACTACTGTAATAGCTCCACATGTATAAGACTATTACACAACAGTTCAGAGTATTACAGTTCAGAGTATTATACTACAGATCAGACTACTACAATACTGCTCAGAATACTACACTACAGTTCAAACTACTACACTACAGTTCAGACTACTACACAACAGTTCAGACTACTACACTACAGTTCAGACTACTACACTACAGTTCAGACTACTACACTACAGTTCAGACTACTACACAACAGTTCAGACTACTACATTACAGTTCAGACTACTACACTACAGATCAGACTACTATACTACAGTTCAGACTACTATTCTACAGTTCAGACTACTACACTACAGTTCAGACCACTATACTACAGTTCAGACTACTATTCTACAGTTCAGACTACTACACTACAGTTCAGACCACTATACTACAGTTCAGACTACTATTCTACAGTTCAGACTACTACACTACAGTTCAGACTACTATTCTACAATTCAGACTACTACACTACAGTTCAGAATATACTACAGTTCAGACTACTACACTACAGTTCAGACTACTACATTACAGAGCAGACTACTATACTACAGATCAGACTACTACACTACAGTTCAGACCACTATACTACTGCTCAGACTACTACACTACAGTTCAGACTACTACACTACAGTTCAGACTACTACACTAAAGTTCAGACTACTACACAACAGTTCAGACTACTACACAACAGTTCAGACTACTACAGTTTAGACTACGACACTACAGCTCAGACTACAAAACTACAGATCAGACTACTACACTACAGTTCAGACGACTATACTACAGTTCAGACTACAATACTACAGTTAAGACTACTATACTACAGTTCAGACCACTACACTACAGATCAGACTACTACACTACAGTTCAGAATAAACTACAGTTCAGACTACTACATTACAGATCAGACTACTACATTACAGTTCAGACTACTATTCTACAGTTCAGAAAACTATTCTGCAGTTCAGACTACTAAACTACAGTTCAGACTACTATACTACAGTTCAGACTACTACATTACAGTTCAGACTACTATTCTACAGTTCAGAAAACTATTCTACAGTTCAGACTACTAAACTACAGTTCAGACTACTACACTACAGTTCAGACTACTATACTACAGTTCAGACTACTATACTACAGTTCAGACTACTATTCTACAGTTCAGACTACTATTCTACAGTTCAGACTACTATACTACAGTTCAGACTACTATACTACAGTTCAGACAACTACACTACAGTTCAGACTACTACACTACAGTTCAGACTACTATACTACAGTTCAGACTACTATACTACAGTTCAGACTACTATACTACAGTTCAGACTACTACACTACAGTTCAGACTACTACACTACAGTTCAGACTACTACACTACAGTTCAGACTACTACACTACAGTTCAGAATATACTACAGTTCAGACTACTACACTACAGTTCAGACTACTACACTACAGTTCAGAATATACTACAGTTCAGACTACTACACTACAGAGCAGACTACTATACTACAGATAAGACTACTATACTACAGTTCAGATTACTATTCTACAGTTCAGACTACTACACTACAGTTCAGAATATACTACACTACAGTTCAGAATATACTACACTGCAGTTCAGAATATACTACACTACAGTTCAGACTACTACACTACAGTTCAGACAACTACACTACAGTTCAGACTACTACACTACAGTTCAGACTACTACACTACAGTTCAGACTACTACACTACAGTTCAGACTACTACACTACAGTTCAGACTACTACACTACAGTTCAGAATATACTACAGTTCAGACTACTACACTACAGTTCAGACTACTACACTACAGTTCAGAATATACTACAGTTCAGACTACTACACTACAGTTCTGACTACTACATTACAGATCAGAGTACTATACTACAGTTCAGACTACTATTCTACAGTTCAGACTACTACACTACAGTTCAGACCACTATACTACAGTTCAGACTACTATTCTACAGTTCAGACTACTACACTACAGTTCAGACCACTATACTACAGTTCAGACTACTATTCTACAGTTCAGACTACTACACTACAGTTCAGACTACTATTCTACAATTCAGACTACTACACTACAGTTCAGAATATACTACAGTTCAGACTACTACACTACAGTTCAGACTACTACATTACAGAGCAGACTACTATACTACAGATCAGACTACTACACTACAGTTCAGACCACTATACTACTGCTCAGACTACTACACTACAGTTCAGACTACTACACTACAGTTCAGACTACTACACTAAAGTTCAGACTACTACACAACAGTTCAGACTACTACACAACAGTTCAGACTACTACAGTTTAGACTACGACACTACAGCTCAGACTACAAAACTACAGATCAGACTACTACACTACAGTTCAGACGACTATACTACAGTTCAGACTACAATACTACAGTTCAGACTACTATACTACAGTTCAGACCACTACACTACAGATCAGACTACTACACTACAGTTCAGAATAAACTACAGTTCAGACTACTACATTACAGATCAGACTACTACATTACAGTTCAGACTACTATTCTACAGTTCAGAAAACTATTCTGCAGTTCAGACTACTAAACTACAGTTCAGACTACTATACTACAGTTCAGACTACTACATTACAGTTCAGACTACTATTCTACAGTTCAGAAAACTATTCTACAGTTCAGACTACTAAACTACAGTTCAGACTACTACACTACAGTTCAGACTACTATACTACAGTTCAGACTACTATACTACAGTTCAGACTACTATTCTACAGTTCAGACTACTATTCTACAGTTCAGACTACTATACTACAGTTCAGACTACTATACTACAGTTCAGACAACTACACTACAGTTCAGACTACTACACTACAGTTCAGACTACTATACTACAGTTCAGACTACTATACTACAGTTCAGACTACTATACTACAGTTCAGACTACTACACTACAGTTCAGACTACTACACTACAGTTCAGACTACTACACTACAGTTCAGACTACTACACTACAGTTCAGAATATACTACAGTTCAGACTACTACACTACAGTTCAGACTACTACACTACAGTTCAGAATATACTACAGTTCAGACTACTACACTACAGAGCAGACTACTATACTACAGATCAGACTACTATACTACAGTTCAGATTACTATTCTACAGTTCAGACTACTACACTACAGTTCAGAATATACTACACTACAGTTCAGAATATACTACACTGCAGTTCAGAATATACTACACTACAGTTCAGACTACTACACTACAGTTCAGACAACTACACTACAGTTCAGACTACTACACTACAGTTCAGACTACTACACTACAGTTCAGACTACTACACTACAGTTCAGAATATACTACAGTTCAGACTACTACACTACAGTTCTGACTACTACATTACAGATCAGAGTACTATACTACAGTTCAGACTACTATTCTACAGTTCAGACTACTACACTACAGTTCAGACCACTATACTACAGTTCAGACTACTATTCTACAGTTCAGACTACTACACTACAGTTCAGACCACTATACTACAGTTCAGACTACTATTCTACAGTTCAGACTACTACACTACAGTTCAGACTACTATTCTACAATTCAGACTACTACACTACAGTTCAGAATATACTACAGTTCAGACTACTACACTACAGTTCAGACTACTACATTACAGAGCAGACTACTATACTACAGATCAGACTACTACACTACAGTTCAGACCACTATACTACTGCTCAGACTACTACACTACAGTTCAGACTACTACACTACAGTTCAGACTACTACACTAAAGTTCAGACTACTACACAACAGTTCAGACTACTACACAACAGTTCAGACTACTACAGTTTAGACTACGACACTACAGCTCAGACTACAAAACTACAGATCAGACTACTACACTACAGTTCAGACGACTATACTACAGTTCAGACTACAATACTACAGTTCAGACTACTATACTACAGTTCAGACCACTACACTACAGATCAGACTACTACACTACAGTTCAGAATAAACTACAGTTCAGACTACTACATTACAGATCAGACTACTACATTACAGTTCAGACTACTATTCTACAGTTCAGAAAACTATTCTGCAGTTCAGACTACTAAACTACAGTTCAGACTACTATACTACAGTTCAGACTACTACATTACAGTTCAGACTACTATTCTACAGTTCAGAAAACTATTCTACAGTTCAGACTACTAAACTACAGTTCAGACTACTACACTACAGTTCAGACTACTATACTACAGTTCAGACTACTATACTACAGTTCAGACTACTATTCTACAGTTCAGACTACTATTCTACAGTTCAGACTACTATACTACAGTTCAGACTACTATACTACAGTTCAGACAACTACACTACAGTTCAGACTACTACACTACAGTTCAGACTACTATACTACAGTTCAGACTACTATACTACAGTTCAGACTACTATACTACAGTTCAGACTACTACACTACAGTTCAGACTACTACACTACAGTTCAGACTACTACACTACAGTTCAGACTACTACACTACAGTTCAGAATATACTACAGTTCAGACTACTACACTACAGTTCAGACTACTACACTACAGTTCAGAATATACTACAGTTCAGACTACTACACTACAGAGCAGACTACTATACTACAGATCAGACTACTATACTACAGTTCAGATTACTATTCTACAGTTCAGACTACTACACTACAGTTCAGAATATACTACACTACAGTTCAGAATATACTACACTGCAGTTCAGAATATACTACACTACAGTTCAGACTACTACACTACAGTTCAGACAACTACACTACAGTTCAGACTACTACACTACAGTTCAGACTACTACACTACAGTTCAGACTACTACACTACAGTTCAGAATATACTACAGTTCAGACTACTACACTACAGTTCTGACTACTACATTACAGATCAGAGTACTATACTACAGTTCAGACTACTATACTACAGTTCAGAGTACTATTCTACAGTTCAGACCACTATTTTAGTGTTCAGACTACTATTCTACAGTTCAGACTACTACACTACCGTTCAGAGTACTGCACTACAGTTCAGAGTACTATTTTAGTGTTCAGACTACTATACTACAGTCCAGACTACCATACTACAGTTCAGACTACTACACTACAGATCAGACTACTATACTACAGTTCAGACTACTATTCTACAGTTAAGACAACTATTTTAGTGTTCAGACTACTACACTACAGTTCAGACTACTACACTACAGTTCAGACTGCTACGCTACAGTTCAGAGTACTATTCTACAGTTCAGAATATATTTCAGTTCAGACTACTAAACTACAGTTCAGACTGCTACGCTACGGTTCAGAGTACTATTCTACAGTTCAGAATATATTTCAGTTCAGACTACTACACTACAGTTCAGACAACTACACTACAGTTCAGACTACTATACTACAGTCCAGACTACTACACTACAGTTCAGACTACTGCACTACAGATCAGACTACTACACTACAGTTCAGACTACAATACTACAGTCCAGACTACTATACTACAGTTCAGACTACTACACTACAGTTCAGACTACTACACTAGAGTTCAGACTACTATTCTACAGTTCAGACTACTACACTACAGTTCAGACTACTACACTACAGTTCAGAATATACTACAGTTCAGACTAATACATCACAGATCAGACTACTATACTACAGTTCAGAGTACTATCCAACAGTTCAGACAACTATTTTGGTGTTCAGACTACTATTCTACAGTTCAGACTACTACACTACCGTTCAGACTACTATTCTACAGTTCAGAAAACTATTCTACCGTTCAGACTACTATTCTACAGTTCAGAAAACTATTCTACAGTTCAGACTACTATTCTACAGTTCAGACTACTATTCTACAGTTCAGACTACTATTCTACAGTTCAGACTACTATTCTACAGTTCAGTCTACTATACTACAGTTCAGACTACTATACTACGGTTCAGACAACTACACTACAGTTCAGACTACTACACTACAGTTCAGACTACTATACTACAGTTCAGACTACTATCCTACAGTTCAGACTACTATACTACAGTTCAGACTACTACACTACAGTTCAGACTACTACACTACAGTTCAGACTACTACACTACAGTTCAGACTACTACACTACAGTTCAGAATATACTACAGTTCAGACTACTACACTACAGTTCAGACTACTACATTACAGAGCAGACTACTATACTACAGATCAGACTACTATACTACAGTTCAGATTACTATTCTACAGTTCAGACTACTACACTACAGTTCAGACTCCTTCACTACAGTTCAGAATATACTTCAGTTCAGACCACTACACTACAGTTCAGACTACTAAACTACAGTTCAGACTACTATTCTACAGTTCAGAAAACTATTCTACAGTTCAGACTACTATTCTACAGTTCAGACTACTATTCTACAGTTCAGACTACTATTCTACAGTTCAGACTACTATACTACAGTTCAGACTACTATACTACAGTTCAGACAACTACACTACAGTTCAGACTACTACACTACAGTTCAGACTACTATACTACAGTTCAGACTACTATACTACAGTTCAGACTACTATACTACAGTTCAGACTACTACACTACAGTTCAGACTACTACACTACAGTTCAGACTACTACACTACAGTTCAGAATATACTACAGTTCAGACTACTACACTACAGTTCAGACTACTACACTACAGTTCAGAATATACTACAGTTCAGACTACTACACTACAGTTCAGACTACTACATTACAGAGCAGACTACTATACTACAGATCAGACTATTATACTACAGTTCAGACTACTACACTACAGTTCAGACTACTACACTACAGTTCAGACTACTATACTACAGTCCAGACTACTATACTACAGTTCAGACTACTACACTACAGTTCAGACAACTACACTACAGTTCAGAATATACTACAGTTCAGACTACTACACTACAGTTCAGACTACTACACTACAGTTCAGAATATACTACAGTTCAGACTACTACACTACAGAGCAGACTACTATACTACAGATCAGACTACTATACTACAGTTCAGATTACTATTCTACAGTTCAGACTACTACACTACAGTTCAGAATATACTACACTACAGTTCAGAATATACTACACTGCAGTTCAGAATATACTACACTACAGTTCAGACTACTACACTACAGTTCAGACAACTACACTACAGTTCAGACTACTACACTACAGTTCAGACTACTACACTACATTTCAGACTACTACACTACAGTTCAGAATATACTACAGTTCAGAGTACTACACTACAGTTCTGACTACTACATTACAGATCAGAGTACTATACTACAGTTCAGACTACTATACTACAGTTCAGAGTACTATTCTACAGTTCAGACCACTATTTTAGTGTTCAGACTACTATTCTACAGTTCAGACTACTACACTACCGTTCAGAGTACTGCACTACAGTTCAGAGTACTATTTTAGTGTTCAGACTACTATACTACAGTCCAGACTACCATACTACAGTTCAGACTACTACACTACAGATCAGACTACTATACTACAGTTCAGACTACTATTCTACAGTTAAGACAACTATTTTAGTGTTCAGACTACTACACTACAGTTCAGACTACTACACTACAGTTCAGACTGCTATGCTACAGTTCAGAGTACTATTCTACAGTTCAGAATATATTTCAGTTCAGACTACTACACTACAGTTCAGACAACTACACTACAGTTCAGACTACTATACTACAGTCCAGACTACTATACTACAGTTCAGACTACTACACTACAGTTCAGACCACTATACTACAGTTCAGACTACTATTCTACAGTTCAGACTACTACACTACAGTTCAGAATATACTACAGTTCAGACTACTACACTACAGTTCAGACTACTACATTACAGAGCAGACTACTATACTACAGATCAGACTACTACACTACAGTTCAGACCACTATACTACTGCTCAGACTACTACACTACAGTTCAGACTACTACACTACAGTTCAGACTACTACACTAAAGTTCAGACTACTACACAACAGTTCAGACTACTACACAACAGTTCAGAATATACTACAGTTCAGACTACAATACTACAGTTCAGACTACTATACTACAGTTCAGACCACTACACTACAGATCAGACTACTACACTACAGTTCAGAATAAACTACAGTTCAGACTACTACATTACAGATCAGACTACTACATTACAGTTCAGACTACTATTCTACAGTTCAGAAAACTATTCTACAGTTCAGACTACTATTCTACAGTTCAGACTACTAAACTACAGTTCAGACTACTACATTACAGTTCAGACTACTATTCTACAGTTCAGAAAACTATTGTGCAGTTCAGACTACTAAACTACAGTTCAGACTACTATACTACAGTTCAGACTACTACATTACAGTTCAGACTACTATTCTACAGTTCAGAAAACTATTCTACAGTTCAGACTACTAAACTACAGTTCAGACTACTACACTACAGTTCAGACTACTATACTACAGTTCAGACTACTATACTACAGTTCAGACTACTATACTACAGTTCAGACTACTACACTACAGTTCAGACTACTACACTACAGTTCAGACTACTACACTACAGTTCAGAATATACTACAGTTCAGACTACTACACTACAGTTCAGACTACTACACTACAGTTCAGAATATACTACAGTTCAGACTACTACACTACAGTTCAGACTACTACATTACAGAGCAGACTACTATACTACAGATCAGACTATTATACTACAGTTCAGACTACTACACTACAGTTCAGACTACTATACTACAGTTCAGAATATACTTCAGTTCAGACTACTACACTACAGTTCAGACTACTACACTACAGTTCAGACTACTACACTACAGTTCAGACTACTACACTACAGTTCAGACTACTACACTACAGTTCAGACAACTACACTACAGTTCATACTACTATACTACAGTCCAGACTACTATACTACAGTTCAGACTACTACATTACAGTTCAGACTACTACACTAGAGTTCAGACTACTACACTACAGTTCAGAGTACTATTCTACAGTTCAGTATAAACTACAGTTCAGACTAATACATCACAGATCAGACTACTATACTACAGTTCAGAGTACTATCCAACAGTTCAGACAACTATTTTAGTGTTCAGACTACTATTCTACAGTTCAGACTACTATACTACAGTTCAGACTACAACACTACAGTTCAGACTACTACACTACAGTTCAGACTACTACACTACAGTTCAGACTACTACACTACAGTTCAGAATATACTACAGTTCAGACTACTACACTACAGTTCAGACTACTACATTACAGAGCAGACTACTATACTACAGATCAGACTACTATACTACAGTTCAGATTACTATTCTACAGTTCACACTACTACACTACAGTTCAGACTACTACATTACAGAGCAGACTACTATAATACAGTTCAGACTATACTACAGTTCAGACTAATATACTACAGTTCAGAATACTACACTACAGTTTGGACTACCATTCTACAGTTCAGACTACTGTACTACAGTTCAGACTACTGCACTACAGGTCAGACAACTATTCTACATTTCAGACTACTACACTACAGTTCAGACTACTACACTACAGTTCAGACTACTACACTACAGTTCATACTACTACACTACAGTTTGGACTACCATTCTACAGTTCAGACTACTATACTACAGTTCAGACTACTGCACTACAGATCAGACTACTATACTACAGTTCAGACTACTACACTACAGTTCAGACTACTACAATACAGTTCAGACTACTACACTACAGTTCAGACTACTACACTACAGTTCAGAATATACTACAGTTCAGACTACTACAATACAGTTCAGACTACTACACTACAGTTCAGACTACTGCACTACAGATCAGACTACTATACTACAGTTCAGACAACTACACTACAGTTCAGACTATTACACTACAGTTCAGACTACTATACTACAGTTCAGACTACTACACTACAGTTCAGACTACTACAATACAGTTCAGACTCCTTCACTACAGTTCAGAATATACTTCACTTCAGACTACTACACTACAGTTCAGACTACTACACTACAGTTCAGACTACTACACTACAGTTCAGACTACTACACTACAGTTCAGACTACTACAATACAGTTCAGACTACTACACTACAGTTCAGACTACTACACTACAGTTCAGACTACTACACTACAGTTCAGAATATACTACACTACAGTTCAGAATATACTACACTACAGTTCAGACTACTACACTACAGTTCAGACTACTACACTACAGTTCAGACTACTACACTACAGTTCAGACTACTACACTACAGTTCAGACTACTACACTACAGTTCAGAATATACTACAGTTCAGACTACTACACTACAGTTCTGACTACTACATTACAGATCAGAGTACTATACTACAGTTCAGACTACTATACTACATTTCAGAGTACT
This sequence comes from Oncorhynchus masou masou, assembly GCF_036934945.1. Taxonomy (NCBI): domain Eukaryota; kingdom Metazoa; phylum Chordata; class Actinopteri; order Salmoniformes; family Salmonidae; genus Oncorhynchus; species Oncorhynchus masou. Next base: position 14,831,864 of record NC_088220.1, on the reverse strand, counting down.
ATTCTACAGTTCAGACCACTATTTTAGTCTTCAGACTACTATTCTACAGTTCAGACTACTACACTACCGTTCAGAGTACTGCACTACAGTTCAGAGTACTATTTTAGTGTTCAGACTACTATACTACAGTCCAGACTACCATACTACAGTTCAGACTACTACACTACAGATCAGACTACTATACTACAGTTCAGACTACTATTCTACAGTTCAGACAACTATTTTAGTGTTCAGACTACTACACTACAGTTCAGACTACTACACTACAGTTCAGACTGCTACACTACAGTTCAGAGTACTATTCTACAGTTCAGAATATACTTCAGTTCAGACTACTAAACTACAGTTCAGACAACTACACTACAGTTCAGACTGCTATGCTACAGTTCAGACTACTGCACTACAGATCAGACTACTACACTACAGTTCAGACAACTACACTACAGTTCAGACTACTATACTACAGTTCAGACTACTACACTAGAGTTCAGACTACTGCACTACAGTTCAGACTACTACACTACAGTTCAGACTACTACACTACAGTTCAGACTACTACACTACAGTTCAGACTACTATACTACAGTTCAGACTACTACATTACAGTTCAGACCACTATTCTACAGTTCAGACTACTACACTACAGTTCAGACTACTACACTACAGATCAGACTACTATACTACAGTTCAGACAACTATAATACAGTTCAGACTACTACACTACAGTTCAGACTACTATACTACCGTTCAGACTATACTACAGTTCAGACAACTATTTTAGTGTTCAGACTACTACACTACAGTTCAGACTACTGCACTACAGATCAGACTACTATACTACAGTTCAGACTACTACATTACAGTTCAGACCACTATTCTACAGTTCAGACTACTACACTACAGTTCAGACTACTACACTACAGATCAGACTACTATACTACAGTTCAGACAACTATAATACAGTTCAGACTACTACACTACAGATCAGACTACTATACTACCGTTCAGACTATACTACAGTTCAGACAACTATTTTAGTGTTCAGACTACTACACTACAGTTCAGACTACTGCACTACAGATCAGACTACTATACTACAGTTCAGACTACTATACTACAGTTCAGACTACTATTCTACAGTTCAGACAACTATTTTAGTGTTCAGACGACTACTCTACAGTTCAGACTACTACACTACAGTTCAGACTGCTACGCTACAGTTCAGAGTACTATTCTACAGTTCAGAATATACTTCAGTTCAGACTACTAAACTACAGTTCAGACAACTACACTACAGTTCAGACTGCTACGCTACAGTTCAGACTACTGCACTACAGATCAGACTACTACACTACAGTTGAGACAACTACACTACAGTTCAGACTACTATACTACAGTTCAGACTACTACACTAGAGTTCAGACTACTGCACTACAGATCAGACTACTATACTACAGTTCAGACTAATACATCACAGATCAGACTACTATACTACAGTTCAGAGTACTATCCAACAGTTCAGACAACTATTTTGCTGTTCAGACTACTATTCTACAGTTCAGACTACTATACTACAGTTCAGACTACTACACTACAGTTCAGACTACTACACTACAGTTCAGACTACTACACTACAGTTCAGACTACTACACTACAGTTCAGACTACTACACTACAGTTCAGACTACTACACTACAGTTCAGACTACTACACTACAGTTCAGACTACTATTCTACAGTTCAGACTACTTTTCTTCAGTTCAGACTACTATTCTACAGTTCAGACTACTATACTACAGTTCAGACTACTATACTACAGTTCAGACTAGTACACTACAGTTCAGACTACTACAATACAGTTCAGACCACTATTCTACAGTTCAGACTACTACATTACAGTTCAGACTACTATACTACAGTTCAGACTACTACACTACAGATCAGACTACTATACTACAGTTCAGACTACTACACTACAGTTCAGACTACTACACTGCAGTTCAGACTACTACACTACAGTTCAGACTACTATACTACAGTTCAGACTACTACACTACAGTTCAGACTACTACACTACAGTTCAGACTACTATACTACAGTTCAGACTACTACATTACAGTTCTGACCACAGTTCAGACTACTACACTACAGTTCAGACTACTACACTACAGATCAGACTACTATACTACAGTTCAGACAACTATAATACAGTTCAGACAACTACACTACAGATCAGACTACTACACTACAGTTCAGACTACTACACTACAGTTCAGACTACTATACTACAGTTCAGACTACTACATTACAGTTCAGACCACTATTCTACAGTTCAGACTACTACATTACAGTTCAGACTACTATACTACAGTTCAGACTACTACACTACAGATCAGACTACTACACTACAGTTCAGACTACTACACTACAGATCAGACTACTATACTACAGTTCAGACAACTATAATACAGTTCAGACTACTACACTACAGATCAGACTACTATACTACCGTTCAGACTATACTACAGTTCAGACAACTATTTTAGTGTTCAGACTACTACACTACAGTTCAGACTACTACACTACAGTTCAGACTGCTACGCTACAGTTCAGAGTACTATTCTACAGTTCAGAATATACTTCAGTTCAGACTACTAAACTACAGTTCAGACAACTACACTACAGTTCAGACTGCTACGCTACAGTTCAGACTACTGCACTACAGATCAGACTACTACACTACAGTTCAGACAACTACACTACAGTTCAGACTACTATACTACAGTTCAGACTACTACACTACAGTTCAGACTACTACACTACAGATCAGACTACTATACTACAGTTCAGACAACTATAATACAGTTCAGACTACTATACTACAGTTCAGACTACTACACTACAGATCAGACTACTACACTACAGTTCAGACTACTACACTACAGATCAGACTACTATACTACAGTTCAGACAACTATAATACAGTTCAGACTACTACACTACAGATCAGACTACTATACTACCGTTCAGACTATACTACAGTTCAGACAACTATTTTAGTGTTCAGACTACTACACTACAGTTCAGACTACTACACTACAGTTCAGACTACTACACTACAGTTCAGAGTACTATTCTACAGTTCAGAATATACTTCAGTTCAGACTACTAAACTACAGTTCAGACAACTACACTACAGTTCAGACTGCTACGCTACAGTTCAGACTACTGCACTACAGATCAGACTACTACACTACAGTTCAGACAACTACACAACAGTTCAGACTACTATACTACAGTTCAGACTACTACACTACAGTTCAGACTACTACACTACAGATCAGACTACTATACTACAGTTCAGACAACTATAATACAGTTCAGACTACTACACTACAGTTCAGACTACTATACTACCGTTCAGACTATACTACAGTTCAGACAACTATTTTAGTGTTCAGACTACTACACTACAGTTCAGACTACTGCACTACAGATCAGACTACTATACTACAGTTCAGACTACTACATTACAGTTCAGACCACTATTCTACAGTTCAGACTACTACACTACAGTTCAGACTACTACACTACAGATCAGACTACTATACTACAGTTCAGACAACTATAATACAGTTCAGACTACTACACTACAGATCAGACTACTATACTACCGTTCAGACTATACTACAGTTCAGACAACTATTTTAGTGTTCAGACTACTACACTACAGTTCAGACTACTGCACTACAGATCAGACTACTATACTACAGTTCAGACTACTATTCTACAGTTCAGACAACTATTTTAGTGTTCAGACGACTACTCTACAGTTCAGACTACTACACTACAGTTCAGACTGCTACGCTACAGTTCAGAGTACTATTCTACAGTTCAGAATATACTTCAGTTCAGACTACTAAACTACAGTTCAGACAACTACACTACAGTTCAGACTGCTACGCTACAGTTCAGACTACTGCACTACAGATCAGACTACTACACTACAGTTGAGACAACTACACTACAGTTCAGACTACTATACTACAGTTCAGACTACTACACTAGAGTTCAGACTACTGCACTACAGATCAGACTACTATACTACAGTTCAGACTAATACATCACAGATCAGACTACTATACTACAGTTCAGAGTACTATCCAACAGTTCAGACAACTATTTTGCTGTTCAGACTACTATTCTACAGTTCAGACTACTATACTACAGTTCAGACTACTACACTACAGTTCAGACTACTACACTACAGTTCAGACTACTACACTACAGTTCAGACTACTACACTACAGTTCAGACTACTACACTACAGTTCAGACTACTACACTACAGTTCAGACTACTATTCTACAGTTCAGACTACTTTTCTTCAGTTCAGACTACTATTCTACAGTTCAGACTACTATACTACAGTTCAGACTACTATACTACAGTTCAGACTAGTACACTACAGTTCAGACTACTACAATACAGTTCAGACCACTATTCTACAGTTCAGACTACTACATTACAGTTCAGACTACTATACTACAGTTCAGACTACAGATCAGACTACTATACTACAGTTCAGACTACAGTTCAGACTACTACACTGCAGTTCAGACTACTACACTACAGTTCAGACTACTAAACTACAGTTCAGACTACTACACTACAGTTCAGACTACTACACTACAGTTCAGACTACTATACTACAGTTCAGACTACTACATTACAGTTCTGACCACTATTCTACAGTTCAGACTACTACACTACAGTTCAGACTACTACACTACAGATCAGACTACTATACTACAGTTCAGACAACTATAATACAGTTCAGACAACTACACTACAGATCAGACTACTACACTACAGTTCAGACTACTACACTACAGTTCAGACTACTACACTACAGTTCAGACTACTACAATACAGTTCAGACTACTACACTACAGTTCAGACTACTACACTACAGTTCAGACTACTACACTACAGTTCAGAATATACTACACTACAGTTCAGAATATACTACACTACAGTTCAGACTACTACACTACAGTTCAGACTACTACACTACAGTTCAGACTACTACACTACAGTTCAGACTACTACACTACAGTTCAGACTACTACACTACAGTTCAGAATATACTACAGTTCAGACTACTACACTACAGTTCTGACTACTACATTACAGATCAGAGTACTATACTACAGTTCAGACTACTATACTACATTTCAGAGTACTATTCTACAGTTCAGACCACTATTTTAGTCTTCAGACTACTATTCTACAGTTCAGACTACTACACTACCGTTCAGAGTACTGCACTACAGTTCAGAGTACTATTTTAGTGTTCAGACTACTATACTACAGTCCAGACTACCATACTACAGTTCAGACTACTACACTACAGATCAGACTACTATACTACAGTTCAGACTACTATTCTACAGTTCAGACAACTATTTTAGTGTTCAGACTACTACACTACAGTTCAGACTACTACACTACAGTTCAGACTGCTACACTACAGTTCAGACTACTATTCTACAGTTCAGAATATACTTCAGTTCAGACTACTAAACTACAGTTCAGACAACTACACTACAGTTCAGACTGCTATGCTACAGTTCAGACTACTGCACTACAGATCAGACTACTACACTACAGTTCAGACAACTACACTACAGTTCAGACTACTATACTACAGTTCAGACTACTACACTAGAGTTCAGACTACTGCACTACAGTTCAGACTACTACACTACAGTTCAGACTACTACACTACAGTTCAGACTACTACACTACAGTTCAGACTACTATACTACAGTTCAGACTACTACATTACAGTTCAGACCACTATTCTACAGTTCAGACTACTACACTACAGTTCAGACTACTACACTACAGATCAGACTACTATACTACAGTTCAGACAACTATAATACAGTTCAGACTACTACACTACAGTTCAGACTACCGTTCAGACTATACTACAGTTCAGACAACTATTTTAGTGTTCAGACTACTACACTACAGTTCAGACTACTGCACTACAGATCAGACTACTATACTACAGTTCAGACTACTACATTACAGTTCAGACCACTATTCTACAGTTCAGACTACTACACTACAGTTCAGACTACTACACTACAGATCAGACTACTATACTACAGTTCAGACAACTATAATACAGTTCAGACTACTACACTACAGATCAGACTACTATACTACCGTTCAGACTATACTACAGTTCAGACAACTATTTTAGTGTTCAGACTACTACACTACAGTTCAGACTACTGCACTACAGATCAGACTACTATACTACAGTTCAGACTACTATTCTACAGTTCAGACAACTATTTTAGTGTTCAGACGACTACTCTACAGTTCAGACTACTACACTACAGTTCAGACTGCTACGCTACAGTTCAGAGTACTATTCTACAGTTCAGAATATACTTCAGTTCAGACTACTAAACTACAGTTCAGACAACTACACTACAGTTCAGACTGCTACGCTACAGTTCAGACTACTGCACTACAGATCAGACTACTACACTACAGTTGAGACAACTACACTACAGTTCAGACTACTATACTACAGTTCAGACTACTACACTAGAGTTCAGACTACTGCACTACAGATCAGACTACTATACTACAGTTCAGACTAATACATCACAGATCAGACTACTATACTACAGTTCAGAGTACTATCCAACAGTTCAGACAACTATTTTGCTGTTCAGACTACTATTCTACAGTTCAGACTACTATACTACAGTTCAGACTACTACACTACAGTTCAGACTACTACACTACAGTTCAGACTACTACACTACAGTTCAGACTACTACACTACAGTTCAGACTACTACACTACAGTTCAGACTACTACACTACAGTTCAGACTACTACACTACAGTTCAGACTACTATTCTACAGTTCAGACTACTTTTCTTCAGTTCAGACTACTATTCTACAGTTCAGACTACTATACTACAGTTCAGACTACTATACTACAGTTCAGACTAGTACACTACAGTTCAGACTACTACAATACAGTTCAGACCACTATTCTACAGTTCAGACTACTACATTACAGTTCAGACTACTATACTACAGTTCAGACTACTACACTACAGATCAGACTACTATACTACAGTTCAGACTACTACACTACAGTTCAGACTACTACACTGCAGTTCAGACTACTACACTACAGATCAGACTACTATACTACAGTTCAGACAACTATAATACAGTTCAGACAACTACACTACAGATCAGACTACTACACTACAGTTCAGACTACTACACTACAGTTCAGACTACTACACTACAGTTCAGACTACTACAATACAGTTCAGACTACTACACTACAGTTCAGACTACTACACTACAGTTCAGACTACTACACTACAGTTCAGAATATACTACACTACAGTTCAGAATATACTACACTACAGTTCAGACTACTACACTACAGTTCAGACTACTACACTACAGTTCAGACTACTACACTACAGTTCAGACTACTACACTACAGTTCAGACTACTACACTACAGTTCAGAATATACTACAGTTCAGACTACTACACTACAGTTCTGACTACTACATTACAGATCAGAGTACTATACTACAGTTCAGACTACTATACTACATTTCAGAGTACTATTCTACAGTTCAGACCACTATTTTAGTCTTCAGACTACTATTCTACAGTTCAGACTACTACACTACTGTTCAGAGTACTGCACTACAGTTCAGAGTACTATTTTAGTGTTCAGACTACTATACTACAGTCCAGACTACCATACTACAGTTCAGACTACTACACTACAGATCAGACTACTATTCTACAGTTCAGACAACTATTTTAGTGTTCAGACTACTACACTACAGTTCAGACTACTACACTACAGTTCAGACTGCTACACTACAGTTCAGAGTACTATTCTACAGTTCAGAATATACTTCAGTTCAGACTACTAAACTACAGTTCAGACAACTACACTACAGTTCAGACTGCTATGCTACAGTTCAGACTACTGCACTACAGATCAGACTACTACACTACAGTTCAGACAACTACACTACAGTTCAGACTACTATACTACAGTTCAGACTACTACACTAGAGTTCAGACTACTGCACTACAGTTCAGACTACTACACTACAGTTCAGACTACTACACTACAGTTCAGACTACTACACTACAGTTCAGACTACTATACTACAGTTCAGACTACTACATTACAGTTCAGACCACTATTCTACAGTTCAGACTACTACACTACAGTTCAGACTACTACACTACAGATCAGACTACTATACTACAGTTCAGACAACTATAATACAGTTCAGACTACTACACTACAGTTCAGACTACTATACTACCGTTCAGACTATACTACAGTTCAGACAACTATTTTAGTGTTCAGACTACTACACTACAGTTCAGACTACTGCACTACAGATCAGACTACTATACTACAGTTCAGACTACTACATTACAGTTCAGACCACTATTCTACAGTTCAGACTACTACACTACAGTTCAGACTACTACACTACAGATCAGACTACTATACTACAGTTCAGACAACTATAATACAGTTCAGACTACTACACTACAGATCAGACTACTATACTACCGTTCAGACTATACTACAGTTCAGACAACTATTTTAGTGTTCAGACTACTACACTACAGTTCAGACTACTGCACTACAGATCAGACTACTATACTACAGTTCAGACTACTATTCTACAGTTCAGACAACTATTTTAGTGTTCAGACGACTACTCTACAGTTCAGACTACTACACTACAGTTCAGACTGCTACGCTACAGTTCAGAGTACTATTCTACAGTTCAGAATATACTTCAGTTCAGACTACTAAACTACAGTTCAGACAACTACACTACAGTTCAGACTGACGCTACAGTTCAGACTACTGCACTACAGATCAGACTACTACACTACAGTTGAGACAACTACACTACAGTTCAGACTACTATACTACAGTTCAGACTACTACACTAGAGTTCAGACTACTGCACTACAGATCAGACTACTATACTACAGTTCAGACTAATACATCACAGATCAGACTACTATACTACAGTTCAGAGTACTATCCAACAGTTCAGACAACTATTTTGCTGTTCAGACTACTATTCTACAGTTCAGACTACTATACTACAGTTCAGACTACTACACTACAGTTCAGACTACTACACTACAGTTCAGACTACTACACTACAGTTCAGACTACTACACTACAGTTCAGACTACTACACTACAGTTCAGACTACTACACTACAGTTCAGACTACTACACTACAGTTCAGACTACTATTCTACAGTTCAGACTACTTTTCTTCAGTTCAGACTACTATTCTACAGTTCAGACTACTATACTACAGTTCAGACTACTATACTACAGTTCAGACTAGTACACTACAGTTCAGACTACTACAATACAGTTCAGACCACTATTCTACAGTTCAGACTACTACATTACAGTTCAGACTACTATACTACAGTTCAGACTACTACACTACAGATCAGACTACTATACTACAGTTCAGACTACTACACTACAGTTCAGACTACTACACTGCAGTTCAGACTACTACACTACAGTTCAGACTACTATACTACAGTTCAGACTACTACACTACAGTTCAGACTACTACACTACAGTTCAGACTACTATACTACAGTTCAGACTACTACATTACAGTTCTGACCACTATTCTACAGTTCAGACTACTACACTACAGTTCAGACTACTACACTACAGATCAGACTACTATACTACAGTTCAGACAACTACACTACAGATCAGACTACTACACTACAGTTCAGACTACTACACTACAGTTCAGACTACTACACTACAGTTCAGACTACTACAATACAGTTCAGACTACTACACTACAGTTCAGACTACTACACTACAGTTCAGACTACTACACTACAGTTCAGAATATACTACACTACAGTTCAGAATATACTACACTACAGTTCAGACTACTACACTACAGTTCAGACTACTACACTACAGTTCAGACTACTACACTACAGTTCAGACTACTACACTACAGTTCAGACTACTACACTACAGTTCAGAATATACTACAGTTCAGACTACTACACTACAGTTCTGACTACTACATTACAGATCAGAGTACTATACTACAGTTCAGACTACTATACTACATTTCAGAGTACTATTCTACAGTTCAGACCACTATTTTAGTCTTCAGACTACTATTCTACAGTTCAGACTACTACACTACTGTTCAGAGTACTGCACTACAGTTCAGAGTACTATTTTAGTGTTCAGACTACTTTACTACAGTCCAGACTACCATACTACAGTTCAGACTACTACACTACAGATCAGACTACTATACTACAGTTCAGACTACTATTCTACAGTTCAGACAACTATTACAGTTCAGTGTTCAGACTACTACACTCAGACAACAGTTCAGACTACTACACTACAGTTCAGACTGCTACACTACAGTTCAGAGTACTATTCTACAGTTCAGAATATACTTCAGTTCAGACTACTAAACTACAGTTCAGACAACTACACTACAGTTCAGACTGCTATGCTACAGTTCAGACTACTGCACTACAGATCAGACTACTACACTACAGTTCAGACAACTACACTACAGTTCAGACTACTATACTACAGTTCAGACTACTACACTAGAGTTCAGACTACTGCACTACAGTTCAGACTACTACACTACAGTTCAGACTACTACACTACAGTTCAGACTACTACACTACAGTTCAGACTACTATACTACAGTTCAGACTACTACATTACAGTTCAGACCACTATTCTACAGTTCAGACTACTACACTACAGTTCAGACTACTACACTACAGATCAGACTACTATACTACAGTTCAGACAACTATAATACAGTTCAGACTACTACACTACAGTTCAGACTACTATACTACCGTTCAGACTATACTACAGTTCAGACAACTATTTTAGTGTTCAGACTACTACACTACAGTTCAGACTACTGCACTACAGATCAGACTACTATACTACAGTTCAGACTACTACATTACAGTTCAGACCACTATTCTACAGTTCAGACTACTACACTACAGTTCAGACTACTACACTACAGATCAGACTACTATACTACAGTTCAGACAACTATAATACAGTTCAGACTACTACACTACAGATCAGACTACTATACTACCGTTCAGACTATACTACAGTTCAGACAACTATTTTAGTGTTCAGACTACTACACTACAGTTCAGACTACTGCACTACAGATCAGACTACTATACTACAGTTCAGACTACTATTCTACAGTTCAGACAACTATTTTAGTGTTCAGACGACTACTCTACAGTTCAGACTACTACACTACAGTTCAGACTGCTACGCTACAGTTCAGAGTACTATTCTACAGTTCAGAATATACTTCAGTTCAGACTACTAAACTACAGTTCAGACAACTACACTACAGTTCAGACTGCTACGCTACAGTTCAGACTACTGCACTACAGATCAGACTACTACACTACAGTTGAGACAACTACACTACAGTTCAGACTACTATACTACAGTTCAGACTACTACACTAGAGTTCAGACTACTGCACTACAGATCAGACTACTATACTACAGTTCAGACTAATACATCACAGATCAGACTACTATACTACAGTTCAGAGTACTATCCAACAGTTCAGACAACTATTTTGCTGTTCAGACTACTATTCTACAGTTCAGACTACTATACTACAGTTCAGACTACTACACTACAGTTCAGACTACTACACTACAGTTCAGACTACTACACTACAGTTCAGACTACTACACTACAGTTCAGACTACTACACTACAGTTCAGACTACTACACTACAGTTCAGACTACTACACTACAGTTCAGACTACTATTCTACAGTTCAGACTACTTTTCTTCAGTTCAGACTACTATTCTACAGTTCAGACTACTATACTACAGTTCAGACTACTATACTACAGTTCAGACTAGTACACTACAGTTCAGACTACTACAATACAGTTCAGACCACTATTCTACAGTTCAGACTACTACATTACAGTTCAGACTACTATACTACAGTTCAGACTACTACACTACAGATCAGACTACTATACTACAGTTCAGACTACTACACTACAGTTCAGACTACTACACTGCAGTTCAGACTACTACACTACAGTTCAGACTACTATACTACAGTTCAGACTACTACACTACAGTTCAGACTACTACACTACAGTTCAGACTACTATACTACAGTTCAGACTACTACATTACAGTTCTGACCACTATTCTACAGTTCAGACTACTACACTACAGTTCAGACTACTATACTACAGTTCAGACTACTACACTACAGTTCAGACTACTACACTACAGTTCAGACTACTACACTACAGTTCAGAATATACTACACTACAGTTCAGATACTACACTACAGTTCAGACTACTACACTACAGTTCAGACTACTACACTACAGTTCAGACTACTACACTACAGTTCAGACTACTACACTACAGTTCAGACTACTACACTACAGTTCAGAATATACTACAGTTCAGACTACTACACTACAGACTACTACATTACAGATCAGAGTACTATACTACAGTTCAGACTACTATACTACATTTCAGAGTACTATTCTACAGTTCAGACCACTATTTTAGTCTTCAGACTACTATTCTACAGTTCAGACTACTACACTACCGTTCAGAGTACTGCACTACAGTTCAGAGTACTATTTTAGTGTTCAGACTACTATACTACAGTCCAGACTACCATACTACAGTTCAGACTACTACACTACAGATCAGACTACTATACTACAGTTCAGACTACTATTCTACAGTTCAGACAACTATTTTAGTGTTCAGACTACTACACTACAGTTCAGACTACTACACTACAGTTCAGACTACTATTCTACAGTTCAGACAACTATTTTAGTGTTCAGACTACTACACTACAGTTCAGACTGCTACACTACAGTTCAGAGTACTATTCTACAGTTCAGAATATACTTCAGTTCAGACTACTAAACTACAGTTCAGACAACTACACTACAGTTCAGACTGCTATGCTACAGTTCAGACTACTGCACTACAGATCAGACTACTACACTACAGTTCAGACAACTACACTACAGTTCAGACTACTATACTACAGTTCAGACTACTACACTAGAGTTCAGACTACTGCACTACAGTTCAGACTACTACACTACAGTTCAGACTACTACACTACAGTTCAGACTACTACACTACAGTTCAGACTACTATACTACAGTTCAGACTACTACATTACAGTTCAGACCACTATTCTACAGTTCAGACTACTACACTACAGTTCAGACTACTACACTACAGATCAGACTACTATACTACAGTTCAGACAACTATAATACAGTTCAGACTACTACACTACAGATCAGACTACTATACTACCGTTCAGACTATACTACAGTTCAGACAACTATTTTAGTGTTCAGACTACTACACTACAGTTCAGACTAGCACTACAGATCAGACTACTATACTACAGTTCAGACTACTATTCTACAGTTCAGACAACTATTTTAGTGTTCAGACGACTACTCTACAGTTCAGACTACTACACTACAGTTCAGACTGCTACGACAGTTCAGAGTACTATTCTACAGTTCAGAATATACTTCAGTTCAGACTACTAAACTACAGTTCAGACAACTACACTACAGTTCAGACTACGCTACAGTTCAGACTACTGCACTACAGATCAGACTACTACACTACAGTTGAGACAACTACACTACAGTTCAGACTACTATACTACAGTTCAGACTACTACACTAGAGTTCAGACTACTGCACTACAGATCAGACTACTACACTACAGTTCAGACTAATACATCACAGATCAGACTACTATACTACAGTTCAGAGTACTATCCAACAGTTCAGACAACTATTTTGCTGTTCAGACTACTATTCTACAGTTCAGACTACTATACTACAGTTCAGACTACTACACTACAGTTCAGACTACTACAGTTCAGACTACTACACTACAGTTCAGACTACTACACTACAGTTCAGACTACTACACTACAGTTCAGACTACTACACTACAGTTCAGACTACTACACTACAGTTCAGACTACTATTCTACAGTTCAGACTACTTTTCTTCAGTTCAGACTACTATTCTACAGTTCAGACTACTATACTACAGTTCAGACTACTATACTACAGTTCAGACTAGTACACTACAGTTCAGACTACTACACTACAGTTCAGACCACTATTCTACAGTTCAGACTACTACATTACAGTTCAGACTACTATACTACAGTTCAGACTACTACACTACAGATCAGACTACTATACTACAGTTCAGACTACTACACTACAGTTCAGACTACTACACTGCAGTTCAGACTACTACACTACAGTTCAGACTACTATACTACAGTTCAGACTACTACACTACAGTTCAGACTACTACACTACAGTTCAGACTACTATACTACAGTTCAGACTACTACATTACAGTTCTGACCACTATTCTACAGTTCAGACTACTACACTACAGTTCAGACTACTACACTACAGATCAGACTACTATACTACAGTTCAGACAACTATAATACAGTTCAGACAACTACACTACAGATCAGACTACTACACTACAGTTCAGACTACTACACTACAGTTCAGACAGTTCAGACTACTACATTACAGTTCAGACCACTATTCTACAGTTCAGACTACTACATTACAGTTCAGACTACTATACTACAGTTCAGACTACTACACTACAGATCAGACTACTACACTACAGTTCAGACTACTACACTACAGATCAGACTACTATACTACAGTTCAGACAACTATAATACAGTTCAGACTACTACACTACAGATCAGACTACTATACTAGTTCAGACTACAGTTCAGACAACTATTTTAGTGTTCAGACTACTACACTACAGTTCAGACTACTACACTACAGTTCAGAGACTACAGTTCAGAGTACTATTCTACAGTTCAGACTACTACTAAACTACAGTTCAGACTACTACTGCTACTACAGTTCAGACTACTGCACTACAGATCAGACTACTACACTACAGTTCAGACTACAGTTACACTACAGTTCAGACTACTACACTACAGTTCAGACTACTACACTACAGATCAGACTACTATACTACAGTTCAGACAACTATAATACAGTTCAGACTACTATACTACAGTTCAGACTACTACACTACAGTTCAGACTACTACACTACAGTTCAGACTACTACACTACAGTTCAGACTACTATACTACAGTTCAGACAACTATAATACAGTTCAGACTACTACAGATCAGACTACTACAGTTCAGACTATACACTCAGACAACTATTTTAGTTCAGACTACTACACTACAGTTCAGACTACTACACTACAGTTCAGACTACTACAGTTCAGAGTACTACAGTTCAGACTACTACTAAACTACAGTTCAGACTACTACACTACAGTTCAGACAGCACTACAGATCAGACTACTACACTACAGTTCAGACTACAGTTCAGACTACTATACTACAGTTCAGACTACTACACTACAGTTCAGACTACTACACTTCAGACTACTATACTACAGTTCAGACAACTACAGTTCAGACTACTACACTACAGTTCAGACTACTATACTACTCAGACACTACAGTTCAGACAACTATTTTAGTGTTCAGACTACTACACTACAGTTCAGACTAGACAGATCAGACTACTATACTACAGTTCAGACTACTACACTACAGTTCAGACCACTATTCTACAGTTCAGACTACTACACTACAGTTCAGACTACTACACTACAGATCAGACTACTATACTAGTTCAGACAACTATTCAGTTCAGACTACTACACTACAGTTCAGACTACGTTACACTACAGTTCAGACAACTACTACTACACTACAGTTCAGACTACTGCACTACAGATCAGACTACTATACTACAGTTCAGACTACTATTCTACAGTTCAGACACTATTTTAGTGTTACACTCTACAGTTCAGACTACTACACTACAGTTCAGAGACTAGTTCTACTACTACAGTTCAGAATATACTTCAGTTCAGACTACTAAACTACAGTTCAGACAACTACACTACAGTTCAGACTGCTACGCTACAGTTCAGACTACTGCACTACAGATCAGACTACTACACTACAGTTGAGACAACTACACTACAGTTCAGACTACTATACTACAGTTCAGACTACTACACTAGAGTTCAGACTACTGCACTACAGATCAGACTACTATACTACAGTTCAGACTAATACATCACAGATCAGACTACTATACTACAGTTCAGAGTACTATCCAACAGTTCAGACAACTATTTTGCTGTTCAGACTACTATTCTACAGTTCAGACTACTATACTACAGTTCAGACTACTACACTACAGTTCAGACTACTACACTACAGTTCAGACTACTACACTACAGTTCAGACTACTACACTACAGTTCAGACTACTACACTACAGTTCAGACTACTACACTACAGTTCAGACTACTACACTACAGTTCAGACTACTATTCTACAGTTCAGACTACTTTTCTTCAGTTCAGACTACTATTCTACAGTTCAGACTACTATACTACAGTTCAGACTACTATACTACAGTTCAGACTAGTACACTACAGTTCAGACTACTACAATACAGTTCAGACCACTATTCTACAGTTCAGACTACTACATTACAGTTCAGACTACTATACTACAGTTCAGACTACTACACTACAGATCAGACTACTATACTACAGTTCAGACTACTACACTACAGTTCAGACTACTACACTGCAGTTCAGACTACTACACTACAGTTCAGACTACTATACTACAGTTCAGACTACTACACTACAGTTCAGACTACTACACTACAGTTCAGACTACTATACTACAGTTCAGACTACTACATTACAGTTCTGACCACTATTCTACAGTTCAGACTACTACACTACAGTTCAGACTACTACACTACAGATCAGACTACTATACTACAGTTCAGACAACTATAATACAGTTCAGACAACTACACTACAGATCAGACTACTACACTACAGTTCAGACTACTACACTACAGTTCAGACTACTATACTACAGTTCAGACTACTACATTACAGTTCAGACCACTATTCTACAGTTCAGACTACTACATTACAGTTCAGACTACTATACTACAGTTCAGACTACTACACTACAGATCAGACTACTACACTACAGTTCAGACTACTACACTACAGATCAGACTACTATACTACAGTTCAGACAACTATAATACAGTTCAGACTACTACACTACAGATCAGACTACTATACTACCGTTCAGACTATACTACAGTTCAGACAACTATTTTAGTGTTCAGACTACTACACTACAGTTCAGACTACTACACTACAGTTCAGACTACAGTTCTACTATTCTACAGTTCAGACAGTTCAGACTACTAAACTACAGTTCAGACAACTACACTACAGTTCAGAGACTACAGTTCAGACACTACAGATCAGACTACTACACTACAGTTCAGACAACTACACTACAGTTCAGACTACTATACTACAGTTCAGACTACTACACTACAGTTCAGACTACTACACTAGAGTTCAGACTACTACACTACAGTTCAGAGTACTATTCTACAGTTCAGACTACAATACTACAGTCCAGACTACTATACTACAGTTCAGACTACTACACTACAGTTCAGACTACTACACTAGAGTTCAGACTACTACACTACAGTTCAGAGTACTATACTACAGTTCAGTACAAACTACAGTTCAGACTAATACATCACAGATCAGACTACTATACTACAGTTCAGAGTACTATCCAACAGTTCAGACAACTACTACTATTCTACAGTTCAGACTACTATACTACAGTTCAGACTACTACACTACAGTTCAGACTACTACACTACAGTTCAGACTACTACACTACAGTTCAGACTACTACACTACAGTTCAGACTACTACACTACAGTTCAGACTACTACACTACAGTTCAGACTACTACACTACAGTTCAGACTACTATTCTACAGTTCAGACTACTACAATACAGTTCAGACCACTATTCTACAGTTCAGACTACTACACTACAGTTCAGACTACTATACTACAGTTCAGACTACTACACTACAGTTCAGACTACTACACTACAGTTCAGACTACTACAATACAGTTCAGACCACTATTCTACAGTTCAGACTACTACACTACAGTTCAGACTACTACACTACAGTTCAGACTACTACACTACAGTTCAGACTACTATACTACAGTTCAGACAACTACACTACAGTTCAGACTATTACACTACAGTTCAGACTACTACACTACAGTTCAGACTACTACACTAGAGTTCATAATACTACACTACAGTTCAGACTACTATTCTACAGTTCAGACTACTATACTACAGTTCAGACAACTACACTACAGTTCAGACTACTATTCTACAGTTCAGACTACTACACTACTGTTCAGACTACTATACTACAGTTCAGACAACTACACTACAGTTCAGACTACTACACTACAGTTCAGACTACTACACTACAGATCAGACTACTATTCTACAGTTCAGACCACTATTTTAGTGTTCAGACTACTATACTACAGTCCAGACTACTACACTACAGTTCAGACTACTACACTACAGTTCATACAACTATACTACAGTTCAGACTACTACACTACAGTTCAGACTACTATACTACAGTTCAGAGTACTATTCTACAGTTCAGACAACTATTCTACAATTCAGAATAAACTACAGTTCAGACTACTACACTACAGTTCAGACTACTACACTAAAATTCAGACTACTGCACTACAGTTCAGACTACTACACTACAGTTCAGACTACTACACTACAGTTCAGACTACTACACTACAGTTCAGACTACTACACTACAGTTCAGACTACTACACTACAGTTCAGACTACCACTATTTTACTGTTCAGACTACTACACTACAGTTCAGACTACTACACTACAGTTCAGACAACTACACTACAGTTCAGACAACTACACTACAGTTTACTACACTACCGTTCAGACTATACTACCGTTCAGAATACTATACTACAGTTTACTACACTACAGTTTAGACTACTACACTACAGTTCAGACTACTATACTACAGTTCAGGGTGTTACGTATAGTAGCGGTAGAAGCAGTAGTTGTGTATGTTTCAGTCGCAGTAGAATCGTGAAACTTTCACCAAGGCACTTCTGTACAGAAACAATCTAAAAACACCTACCGTACACTAAGTCCAGAATACATACGGAACTAGTATTATCAAAACCTATTTATTTTATTTTATTATTTTTAAAGGTATTTATTATTTGTAGTACTAAATGACAATCATGAAGGGAGTCACTAGTTTTATCTAAGAGGACATTACGTTTATTTTATTTGCTCAATATGGTTGTTTTTTTTGTTATATTAATTTAAACATTTGCTCCCAGAGCAAATAATAGTCACACTCCTAAATAATAGTTTATGTAATAAAATGGTTTAAAAAATGGTTTATTCTTTAAATAAAGTCATTCAACTGTGGAACGTGTTTTTTTTAAATATATCTGGATGTACAGTGTATAGACTTACCTTTATGCAGCAGCACAGTAGAATATTGTTCAGAATATCCAGTTTTATATTTCTATTGAGGAAGTGGCTTGTAACGTGCTAACCTTTAGCTGGTATTACCTACTCTAGAGTTGTGTGACTCTAATCATATCTATTATCCCAATATCTACAATATCAATCCCCAGTTCTAGATCCCAAAAAGCGTAGAAGTGGATTGATTCATGTCACTGTGAAGAGGCTCGTTCAGTACTGGATGTCATAATGTACCAAATCAGTATTATTGATTAATAATAATAATAATAGTAAGGAAGGAATGACAATGATTCTTATACACTGAAAAGAGACTCTTCTGAGAACCTTATCAATAAAAAGTAATTGTTTACTTCATTCATTGGCGTCAAGTTTTATTTTCCTCTTTACTGGGGGCTCATACTTGTGAACATTAGAATAAATTAGCATTTTTCTCAGTCTCTCAGCCAATTAAAATCGTTGACGTAGTTGCACGTGATCAAACGCTGCATATTAGCTTTTCTCATCAAATAACCTGCCACATGCTATTTTAAACTGATCCAGCTGGCAGTGATTATTTCCTGTAACAAATTCCGCATCAGCCTATCAAAGATCTTAAACTTTATATCCACCGAGCAGAGGGATATTTTAAACCTCCAAATTCAAGGTTTCCTTTCGTTCCTCTTGGTCGGTCTCAAGGGTAGAGTGCGTTATCATCACGTTTTCTCTGTGCATTCAAATTGCCATCGATAAAATGAAATTGTGTTTGTTGTCTGTAGCTTATGCCTGCCGATACCATAACCCCACCGCCACCATGGGGCAGTCTGTTCACAACGTTGACATCAGCAAACCACTCATCCACACAATGCCTTACACGCTGTCTGCCATCTTCCCTGTACAGTTGAAACTAGGATTCCTCTGTGAAGAACACACTTCTCCAGCATGCCAGTGGCCATCGAATCTGAGCGTTTGCCTACTGAAGACAGTTACGATGCTGAATTGCAGTCAGGTCAAGACTCTGGTGAGGAAAATGAACATGCAGATGAGCTTCCCTGAGATGGTTTCTGACAGTTTGTGCAGAAGTTCTTTGGTTGTGCAAACCCACAGTTTCATCAGCTGTCCGAGTGGCTGGTCTCAGATGATTCCGCAGGTGAAGAAGCCAGATATGGAGGTCCTGGTTACACGTGGTCTGCGGTTATGAGGCTGTACTTTCAAATTCTTTAAAACAACATTGGAGGCGGCTTATGGTAGAGAAATTAACATTACATTATCTGGCAACAGCTCTGGTGGAACATTCCTGCAGTCAGAATGCCAATTGCACGCTCCCTCAAAACTTGAGACATCTGTGGCATTATGTTGTGGGACAAAACTGCACATTTCAGATTGACATTTTATTGTGCCCAGCACAAGGTGCACCTGTGTAATGATCCTGCTGTTTAATCAGCTTCTTGGTATGCATCACCTGTCAGGTGGGTGGATTATCTTGGCAAAATAGAAATGCTCACTAACAGGGATGTAGACATTTGAGAGAAATAAGCTTTTTGTGCTTTTGGAACATTTTCTGTGATCTTTTATTTCAGCTCATGAAACATGGAACCAACACTTTACATGTTGCGTTTATATTTTTGTTCAGTATAATATAGCCTATAATTACGACAATTATTTATGCAACAGTGCCAGGAGCCTATGTGTTGTCTGCAAGAGGGACTCTCAGCAAGAAGCTCCTCATTATGTATTCATAATCTTGGTTTACAAGGTTTTGCCTACACTAACACAATAAGCGTAATTCTACATTTCACAGGGGGGTTAAAACTTGTGAGATTTGAACCGTTGTCACAATCTGCAGCAATTACGTGGAGATCGACACACTACACAAAAAAAATATTTGACGAGACGGTCAAACAGTTGCTTAGATTATCAGAATGTGGGGTTGGAGATTATTGAGTGATATACTCGGAAGCGGTGGATGGTGTGCACTTCTCCTGAGTCGGACTAGAAGTCCACTCCAAATATCTCTTCTCTGCCGGCGGCGTCTTGGAGAAACCTTTGGGATGAGTTCAATTGCCCTGGAGGGTACGAACAAAGTATCCAATTCGGGAAAGCTGTATTTCTGGTCGCAATAATGATGCTCTTATATCCAAAAGTTATTTCCGGCTGTATATAATAACACATAACACGTTCTGGGCTAAGAATGTAAGAAATATCCACCAAAAACAGAAAAATACTGCAAAGTTGCTTAGGAGCTAGAGGCAGAGCTGCCATGTTTGTCTGCGTCATCTTACTTACGTAACGTTCAGTCTCTGGACAATAAAGTAGACACGCTCAGGGCGAGGATCTCCTTCTAGAGAGACATCAGGGAGTGTAACATACTCTATTTCACAGAATCATGGTTCTCTCGGTATATAGTGTCCCCATCCATACAGCCAGCTGGGTTCTCAGTTCATCACGCAGACAGGAATAAAGAACTCTCTGGAAAGAAGAAAGGAAGTGGTGTATGTTTCATGATTAACTACTCATGGTGTGATTTTGATAACATACAGAAACTCAAGTCCTTTTGATCACCTGACCTAGACTACCTCACAATCAAACCTTAACCATATTATCTCCCAAGAAAATGATCTTCGGGTTATAGTCACAGCCACGTATATTCCCCCAATCCGATACCACGACGGCCCTCAAGGAACTACACTGTAAACAACAAATCCTGAGGACGCATTTATTGTAGCTGAGGATTTTAACAAAGCAAATTTGAGGAAAATGCTACCAAAGTTGTATCAACACATTGATTGTAGTACTCGCTCTAGAAAAAACACAAGACCACTGCTACTCGCCCTTTCAAGATACCTACAAGGCCCTCCCCCGTCCTCCCTTTTGTAACGGTTTTCTTCTGGTGAAAGAGAGGCGGACCAAAATGCAGCGTGGTTATTTTTGTACATCTTTAATAAAGATGAAAATACAACAAACAACAACAACAACAACAACAACAACAACAACAACAACAACAACAACAACAACAACAACAACAACAACAACAACGTGAAAAACCGAAACAGTCCTATCTGGTGCCACAAAGACAGGAACAATCACCCACAAGAGCCCTAAAGAATATGGCTGCCTAAATATGGTTCCCAATCAGAGACAACGATAAACACCTGCCTCTGATTGAGAACCACTCAGTAGACTTACCTAGAGTACTACTCTAACCACAATCCCATAACTACAAACAACCCCAGACAAAACAAACCACATAAATCCCCATGTCACACCCTGGCCTAACCAAAATAATAACGAAAACACAGAATACTAAGGCCAGGGCGTGACACCTTTAGCAAATCAGATCACGACTCCATTTTGCTCCTCCCTTCCTATAGGCAGAAACTCAAACAGGAAGTACCCGTGCTAAGGTCTATTCAACGCTGGTCTGACAAATGATCATGCAGACTGGGATATGTTCCAGGTAGCCTCTGAGAATAACATTGACGTATAGACGGACACAGTGACTGAGTTCATCAAGGAAGTGTATAGGGGATGTTGTTCCCACGGTGACAAATAAAACCTAATCAAACCAGAAACCGTGGATAGATGGCAGAATTCACACAAAACCGAAAGTGCGAACCACCACATTTAACCATGGCAAGGTGACTGGGAATATGGTTGAATACAAACAGTGTAGTTATTCCCTCTGTTAGGCAATCAAACAGGCAAAACTTCAGTACAGAAACAAAGTGGAGTGGCAAATTAACAGCTCAGACACGAGACGTACGTGGCAGGGTTTAGATTACAAAGGGAAAACCAGCCATGTCGCAGACACTGAAGTCCTGCTTCCAGACAAGCTAAACACCTTCACCCGCTTTGAGGATAACATAGTGCCACCAACGCTGCTCACTCCGAGGGAGTGTGGGTTCTCGTTCTCCTTGACCAATGTAAGTAAGACATTTAAGCGTGTTAACCCTCACAAGGCTGCCGGCCCAGATGGCATCCTTAGCCGTGTCCTCAGAGCATGTGCAGACCAGCTGGCTGGAGTGTTTATGGACATACTCAATCTCTCCCCGCTTGCTTCAAGATGTCCACCATTGTTCCTGTTACCCAGGAAAGCAAAGGTAACTGAACAAAATTACTATCGCCATGTAGCACTCACTTCTGTCATCATTAAGTACCTTGAGAGGCAACTTAAAGATCATGTCACCTCTACCTTACCTGACACATTAGACCCACTTTGCTTACGGCCCCAATAGGTCCACAGATGATGCAATCGCCATTGTACTGCACACTGCCTTATCCCATCTGGACAAGAGGGATACCTACGTCAGAATATTGTTTATTAAATATAGCTCAGCCTTCAACACCATAGTGCCGTCCAAGCTTATCATTAAGCTCGTGGCCCTGGGTCTGATTCCAGCCCAGTGCAACTGGGCCCTGGACTTCCTGACAGGCCGCCCCCAGGTGGTGAAGGTAGGAAACAACACCTCCACTTCGCTGATCCTCAACACAGGGGCCCCACAAGAGTGCGTACTCAGCCCTCCCTGTACACCCTGTTCACCCATGACTATGTGGCCCCACACGCCTCCAACTCAATCATCAAGTTTGCAGATAACATAACAGTAGTAGGCCTGATTACCAACAATGATGAGACAGCTTACAGGGAGGAGGTGAGGGCCCTGGTGGAGTGGTGCCAGGAAAATAACCTCTCCCTCAACGTCAACAAAATGAAGGAGCTGATCATGGACTTCAGGAAACAGCAGAGGGAGAACGCCCCTATCCACATTGACGGGACCGCAGTGGAGAAGGTGAAAAGCTTCAAGTTCTTTGGTGTACACATCACTGACAAACTGAAATGTTCCGCATACACAGACAATGTGATGAAGAAGGCTCATTAGCGCCTCTTCAACCTCAGGAGACTGAAGAAATTCGACTTGGCCCCTAAGACCCTCACATACTTTTACAGATGCACAATTGAGAGCATTCTATCAGTCTGTATCACCGCCTGGTACTGCAACTGCACCACCCACAACTGCAGGGCTCTCCAGAGGGTGGTGCGGTCTGTCCAACGCATCACCGGGGGCAAACCACCTGCCCTCCAGGACACCTACAGCACCCGATGTCACAGGAAGGCCAAAAAGATCATCAAGGACATTAACCACCCAAGCCACTGCCTGTTCACCCCACTATCATCCAGAAGGCAAGGTCAGTCCATGTGCATCAAAGCTGGGACCGAGAAACTGAAAAACAGCTTCTATCTCAAGGCCATCAGACTGTTAAACAGCCATCACTAGCTGGCTACCACCCGGTTACTCAACCCTGTACCTTAGAGGCTGCTGCCCTATATACATAGACATGGAATCACTGGCCACTTTAATAATGGAACACTAGTCACTTTAATAATGTTTACATAATTCTTTACCCATCTCATATGTATATACTGTGTTCTATTCTACTGTATTTTAGTCAATACCACACCAATATTGCTCATCCCAATATTTATACATTTCTTAATTCCATTTGTGTATTGTTGTGAATTGTTAGATACTACTGCACTGTTGGAGCTAGGAACACAAGCATTTCACTACACCTTCAATACGATCTGTGAAATATGTGTATGTGACCAATAAAATCACAGCCAGTTGTACAGGTTAGCATAGGGCTTGGTCTGCCAGATCATCTGATGGGAACAGCTAACATAAGGGAGAATTCCTACACGAGTTAGCAGTCTGTAAATAGAACGTAATTCTCTTTTTATGCACCTTTCTCTCTATGCGTATTCTGACCTTCAATTAATTAAAGCATGATATTCACCCGCTATACTTTGGGTGTGGCGATCAAATGAAGGGAGGTTTCTCTGTCTACAGATACGCTGTATTCTGACCTTGACTTAATTCACTCATAATTCCAACACTTTTACATTCAATACAACAACGAATAAGGTTGAGCAACCTGTTGGTTCCAAGTGGAAAAACATTTCTAATAGAAATAACACCCTTCTCCATACACTGTCATTTACAAATTGATAAGAGCCAGGTAAATGATTTAGCCGTTTGGATAAGGGGATTGTAAATATAACTGACAATTTGTCACGTTCTGACCTTAGTTCTGTTATTATATCTTTGTTTTAGTATGGTCGGGGCGTGAGTTGGGTGGGCAGTCTATGTTTGTTTTTCTATGTTGGTTTTTGAGTTTGGCCTCGTATGGTTCACAATCAGAGGCAGCTGTCAATTGTTGTCCCTGATTGAGAATCCTACTTAGGTAGCCTGGGTTTCACTTTTGGGTTGTGAGTGTTTGTTTTCTGTGTGAGTGTTTGGTCCATACGGTACTGTTTTCAGTTTTGTATATTCACGGCATCGTTTATTGTTTTGTTCTATTGTCTTTATTAAAAAACATTATGGACACTTACCACGCTGCGCATTGGTCCTCCGATCCTTCTCGCTACTCCTCCTCAGAAGAGGAGGACGAGAACCCTTACACAATTGCTTTAGATCTATTTTACCTTCCGATCGCTGGAGACCAATGTGAAGCCAGTCACATGGCATAAAACTGAAGCACATTAAAAATATCACCTTTTCCACAGTGAAGTTTATGAAATGCTTCTATAGCCATGTGCACATGACATTATGGAGCCAAACCTACTGAGTAAATTGAAGATTTCTAGAATGTTTTAATTGTATAATCAGTTAGGATTATTAGGGTAGATTTAGACTACTCTATAGACCAACCCCTACTGTACTCTTTTCTCACCTTCCAATATTTCATGGATTGAACAATCAAATATGGAAACACAGAAGGATGAATCGAACCACTGTATTTTTGATTCACCTATATATTTTGTGCATAAAGGCTCTCCAAGCTTTAATTATAAAATATTTTGCTAACCTGAAATGATATACAAGATCAGAGTATTTTTAAAATCGACCAATTGGTGCTGAAAAGCTAACGAATTGGCCTTAGTGTATATTTACATGGCTTTCATACATTGATCCCTAATATTCTGAACTGTTCTCTCTGTCAAAAAAATTCAAATGAAAAGGTACACCACATTTAAAGGGATGGCTTTAGATAAAGGTAGTGAAAACACTATTGAATGAAAACTCCACGAGAAAATGTTGCCAGCAAGTGGGAGGGTTTTCAGCTGAGAAGTGAGTATGAAAGGCTTAACATTCCTAAATCTGAACGCTATACAGCGTTTGATCATGTGCATCTACGACAATGTTATTTGGCTTACACATATTTCGAGACCAAGAAAAATAGTTCAAATCTTGCTATCACCTGTCTGCCACCCCACTGGGGTTCAATCCCTGCTATCACCTGTCTGCCTCCCCACTGGGGTTCAATCCCTGCTATCACCTGTCTGCCTCCCCACTGGGGTTCAATCCCTGCTATTACCTGTGTGCCTCCCCACTGGGGTTCAATCCCTGCTATCACCTGTCTGCCTCCCCACTGGGGTTCAATCCCTGCTATCACCTGTCTGCCTCCCCACTGGGGTTCAATCCCTGCTATTACCTGTCTGCCTCCCCACTGGGGTTCAATCCCTGCTATTACCTGTCTGCCTCCCCACTGGGGTTCAATCCCTGCTATCACCTGTCTGCCTCCCCACTGGGGTTCAAACCCTGCTATCACCTGTCTTCCTCCCCACTGGGGTTCAAACCCTGCTATCACCTGTCTTCCTCCCCACGAGTTCAATCCCTGCTATCACCTGTCTTCCTCCCCACGAGTTCAATCCCTGCTATCATCTGTCTGCCTCCCCACTGGGGTTCAATCCCTGCGTCCACCACCCCACTCCCCAGCCAAGGTCACGGCAGTCCAACTTGACTCCCCAGCCAAGCTCATGGCAGTTCAGCAGTACAAAAAGACTCCGATCTATCCTGGAACCAATTACTAACGATCAAAATCTATAAACACACTCACAACATCAACTAGAGTAAAACATGTTCCAGATACTACCTCTACTGTAAAACACACACCAGATACTACATCTACTGTAAAACACACACCAGATACTACCTCTACTGTAAAACACACACCAGATACTACACATATAGTAAAACACACACCAGATACTACATCTACTGTAAAACACACACCAGATACTACACATACAGTAAAACACACACCAGATACTACATCTACTGTAAAACACACACCAGATACTACACATACAGTAAAACACACACCAGATACTACATCTACTGTAAAACACACACCAGATACTACACATACAGTAAAACACACACACACCAGATACTTCACATACAGTAAAACACACACCAGATACTACACATACAGTAAAACACACACCAGATACTACATCTACTGTAAAACACACACCAGATACTACACATACAGTAAAACACACACACACCAGATACTTCACATACAGTAAAACACACACCAGATACTTCACATACAGTAAAACACACACCAGATACCTCTACTACAGTAAAACACACACCAGATACTACGTCTACTGTAAAACACACACACCAGATACTACACATACAGTAAAACACATACCAGATACTACCTCCACTGTAACACACACCAGATACTACCTCTACTGTAAAACACACACACCAGATACTACACATACAGTAAAACACATACCAGATACTACCTCCACTGTAAAACACACACCACATACTACCTCTACTGTAAAACACACACACCAGATACTACACATACAGTAAAACACACACCAGATACTACCTCCACTGTAAAACACACACCAGATACTACCTCCACTGTAAAACACACACCAGATACTACCTCTACTGTAAAACACACACACCAGATACTATACATACAGTAAAACACATACCAGATACTACCTCCACTGTAAAACACACACCAGATACTACCTCTACTGTAAAACACACACCAGATACTACCTCTACTGACTAAGACCACCAGACAATGAAAGACACCAGACAATGTTGACTGTTTTGGGAATAATTTATTCTTAACGCAAGATTCTCATGTAAGGCAAAGTCATCTACATAAACATTCACCATTTAAAAAATGTTTCATGTTCTCTCCTTCAAGGAATGAGGGTATTAAAAAGAAAATAGCAATCAAATCATATTAATTCAGGATTAAAAAATTCAAACAGGAAAAAAATGTTGCAAGCATAGGAACAATATTACATGAAACCAAACATGACATTTTCATTGTCATCGTCTTTCAAAATGCATTCAATTTGTTGTTATAGGATTCATCCTAAGAAAAACAGGCAGTAGCTGTTGTGCAAACATAACAGAGAGGACGGTTCAAACTTCGGCAGCGTACAGTGGGGGGTTGACAGGGAGGTGGGGGACACTGTAGCTTACTGGCTTCCATTGGTCTAGGTAGCCATGACTGATATGGCGTAGATAGAGAGTCATTTGATATGGTGTTTTAGGATTTATGGTGTAGGGAATAAGGGGTGGTTTGACTAGAGGTTTGTTCGGAAGGAGGGATGCAGGAGAAGTACCTTGCAGAGGTAAGAGGTTAAAGTGCCCAGGAGAGAGAGCGTGTATGCATGCATGTGTGTCGTCTACAGTAGAACGCCTGAGATCTGAGTGCATATTCTGTGTGTTGTCTTTGAGCAGGAGTTTGTGTTCCACAAGAAGCATTATCTACAGTACAGCGCCTGAGATTTAGAGAACATACACCGGCTTCAGGGCAGAGGACAGCCCTGGGAGGGGCTAGGTCAGGTGGTACGGTGGTTGGGGCTGGACAGCAGGAGTGCAAAGGTTAAGGAGAGAGAGAAGGATTAAGGTGGTAAGGGCAGATGGAGGGATAGTGTGTTAGGTGAGACTGGGTCAGTGGTTTAGACTCAGGGGTCAAAGGTTAGGTTAAGATGAAAGGGACTTTGCGTTAAGGGTTAGGAGGCCAAGGGTCAGAGCAGGTAAGGGTCAAAGGTAAATGTCAGGGGTCAGACGTTATGTGAGCATGTCCCACAAGCAGCAGCAGCAGAGAGCCGTCCAACAGGCAGTCAGACACGTGTCGCCTGAATCATCTCTTCTCCTCTCCTCCACCACGTACACTAGAGAGAGGAGAAAGAGAGGTAGACATTCACTTAAAGTTAAACCTTTACAACTGCCAGTAAAACATGTTTTATTGTCACAAACACAGGAAAAGTGCAGTAAAATGTGTTATTTTACAGGGTCAGCCATATAGTATGGTTAATAGACCTGCTCAAGGGTACAGACAGATTTTCACCTTGTTGGCTTGGGAATTCAGACCAACACCCTTGAAGTTACTGGCCCAACTCTAACCGCTAGGCTACCTGCCACCCTTGGAATACACACGTGACAGACACGTCGGCCTAACAACCTACTCTTCTTGTTATCTTTGGTACATTTGCTGTTAGTCATTAATGTGTACACACACACACACAACTTCGGAAGGCTGCCATCTTGAGTGAGGTAAGCTTTGTGTTACCTGAGTGACAAGGTACTGCCGCAGTAGAAAGGGACTGCTCTCTAGCAACAGTTGCCAGGCAGTAAGTTATGCTGCATTCATAACCAAGTTGGGAAGGTAGTATTTACCAAGTACAACTAGAAAAAATCTATTTGAATGGCCCTCCAACTGGTAATTACTAGTGTGAAACTCAGCTATCATCCTGAGCTCCCACTTCTCCAACATGCTGACCTCTGACGTCATCTATTTAGGAAATTACCTTGATAAACAGCATTTCTCGGGCAGTTTAGTGCAACAAAAATGTATTTATAAAAAGCAATCTATTAATGTTTTTTTAACACTATATAATTTGTTTACAAGCGTGATAGCTGTACTTTAGTTTATGGCTTAGGAAAATTGTTGGCGATTAGCCAATCAGTGTTTCTCAAGTTCAAAGCACATAAATGCATCCAACTGGTATTTACGACTTCACAACTAGTAAATTTCCACCTCCCACTTGGTTATGAATGCAGCATTAACCTCCCATTGCCTGGTTTCTTAAAGGGGCA
Organism: Oncorhynchus masou masou; assembly: GCF_036934945.1. NCBI lineage: Eukaryota > Metazoa > Chordata > Actinopteri > Salmoniformes > Salmonidae > Oncorhynchus > Oncorhynchus masou. The sequence goes on along the minus strand of NC_088220.1, from coordinate 14,801,192 downwards.
GTCCACTATTCACCGCTGAGTGGGTCTTATACAGATAAACAAACAAAGGGCAGTCTGGAAAATTTGCTTCCTGCTTTAACTCCTTTGAAACAATGCCCCTTTAATCATGGTATGACCAGGACAAAATAGTTGATTCAAGCAGAAACAGATCTGGCTATCATGTGATTAGCTTCAACATAAAAACCTTCCACTTTAAGAACACACACCAGGATACTGATATAAAAAGGACAATATAAAACAGACTCGTTAATCTTTTACTTAGGACGCTGATAGTGTTCCATCAAAAGAGAGTACTTTGATGTAGGGAAATTGACCTTTGAATAGCCTAATACTTGCCAATCCTAATACTTGCCAATCCTAATAGCAGAGGTAATGGAAACTTACTGAATGAAAGACGATTGTGTTAGAATTAGGGTTGCAAAGGGAGGGTGTACTACTGGAAACATTCAGATTTTACCAGCAAAATACCAGAATTTTGGTATCTTTCAAAGATGTTATGTAATCACAAGACATCTATCTAGTGACCCTTTTGGGTACTTATCTGTAATTATCTCTGGCCCTCTGTGAGGGTTTATCACCTGTAAAATATATGAAATTATTAAATACGAGGATTTTAAAATAAATTGAATGACAAAAGCTGTAAAACATTACCCTACATTTAACCAACGTGGCTCAATTCGGGCTTATGTAGCAAAATTTGGAATTGTGTTTTTCACATCAAATAAATAGCTAGAAAATTGTATATCATACACTACAGTTGAGGAACATTGGGAAAGTAATTCTGCTTTGAAAGTTGATAAACTTGTAACCTCACTTTTGAGAAAATGGACCTTGAATGTTTTGGTACTACTACTGGAGAGCTCTTTGTCTACACCCATTCAGCATCGTTCACACCTTCTTAAGTTTTATCCCCACCCAGCTCTTTAAGGATTCACATGTGAGGCCATGTACTAAACAACCTAAGATTTCAAGACTAAAGGCTGGTTTATACTAGGGGTGTGTTCGTAAATCCAATCTGGAGCGCCAATGTTTGCTCAGAGTGCGCTCCAGGCGTTCGTAACTCAGAACGTTTTGCTCTCGGAGCATTCAGAATGCACACTGGACGCTCTGGCCAAGGGTTGATCTGAGCGTTCTAACCTAACAACAACAGTCAAGCACCCAAGCTAACGTTGGCTAGCTACTTCCAGACACAAAATGAAGGAACTGCTCACTCTGCCCATTTTACTCGCCTTAGCATAGCTGATTAGGCTGTTTTTATGTTATCCAGAGCATTGGTGACTGCAACTGTGCTGCTGGCAACAATTTAATCATGCTTTTTTACTGACACCAGACATATTCAGCGGGTGTTAAGCGTTTGTAAATTCTGCGCTCTGGAATCGGAGTACATAGCCAGAGCGAATTTACCAGCTACATCTATCGACAGTTGTCGCAGCGACATTGTTAACATTCTATTGAGATTGGTACTTGCATAGTGGAGTCTTTTGTTTAGACATGTAGCTAGCTATGAACCATAATCCCATCTCTCTAACATTACTACCCTGCATGAATCTGCAGGTAGCTAACTAACCAGGTTCAATGTTAGCTAGCTAGCTAGCTATAACTAGCAATGCAAATGGCTCTGAGACACAAATAATATTACTAGCTAGCGAGCCAGCCAGGTAACTTTAGCTAAATATCTAGCAGTACGCTTTAACTGAAATGAAAACGACTTTGACAAAATTAGAAATGTGTATTATCTGAAAATGTTGCTAGCTAGACTATCTTACCCGTATACATGGATGGACGCTTCTCCCTCTCTGTCACGGTTGCCTTAGTTTGAAGATGTAATCAGGAGACAGGTGGTTTACACAACAGCCTTCTGTGCGTTCTCTTTTCGACTCCTTCTGCATATTTGCAATCAAAAGCCTGAATTTTCTCCATCTCCTTAGCTATCATTATCTAATTCCATCGGGCATTCAACTGATTTCAAAACCCAGTCCTCCAGAAAGTGGAGACCAACATGTTTGCAGTTCTACTACATGATATCTTACAAAAAAGCTGCGTTAGAATGGATTACCTACACATATTGACCAGCTGTTATAGACAGAAGCGCGCTACATGGCAGACCAATCCGAACTCATCTCTAGGCATGTCCAGCCCATCCGTTATCTCAGCCAATTATGGCTAGCTGGAAGGTCTTTTTCAGTGGCTCAACCACCTAGGCTCGTAATTTTAACAATTGTATTCGTATTTACAGATGACATACAAGTTTGTTATTAAGGCACATGAAAGTTCACATGTTCCAGAAGTCATTTCTGCCCAAAATAAAAAATGTGATTTAAAAAAATAGAGTTTATATTTAAAAGCCTGGTTTCCTGAAATGAGTCGCAAATATGAACTATCAACTTAGTGAAGACCATGTGTGTTAAGTATGAGGGTTTCAGCATGAAATATCCTTTATCTTTTTACACACCTATTGATTTGACTACGTCAGTATGTTCTTGTCATCAATGCTTTGGCGTCAAACTGGTGTATACAAATGTGGAAAAACCTGTTTTTGCTTTGTCATTATGTGGTATTGTGTGTAGATCGAGGGGAAAAAAATGTAAATCATTTTTAGAATAAGGTTGTAAAGTAACAAAATGTGGAAAAAGTCAAGGGGTCTGAATACTTTCCGAAGGCACTATATGAATATATTTTTTGAAAACGTATTCAAGTATAAATTACCAAATCGATGATAGATTGCCATAGATGTTCTGTTAATTACCTAAATTACTGAAGATTCTGGTAAATTACTGGTAGCTTTGCAGCCTTAGTCAGAACTGTCTGGACCACTGGTTCCCAGTGAATGTACTGGATTCACTTCATCTGATTCACCAAGTCAAGGGCCTGAAGTACCTCATCTGATTCAACTAGTCAAGGGCCTGAAGTACCTCATCTGATTCACCTAGTCAAGGGCCTGAAGTACCTCATCTGATTCATCTAGTCAAGGGCCTGAAATACCTCATCTGATTCATCTAGTCAAGGGCCTGAAGTAGCTCATCTGATTCACCTAGTCAATGGCTTGATGATGAGTTGAATCAGGTGTGCAAGCTATAGAAAATATCAAATACCTGGAACGGATTGGGGTCCCCAAGGAGAGGTTTGAGAACCACTGGTATAAACAACATTGTTCCCAAAGCACATCCAGTCTCTTTGCATACCATGTAGTCAAGGCGAACAATATCCTATCTTACCCTCTTCACCCCTCCCTTTCTCCCTCTCCTCTTCCTCCACTCACCTTCTCGTGCTTATCTTCCTCCCCTCCCTTTCTCACTCCTCTTCTCCCCTCTCTTCAATTCCTCCCCTCCTTCCCCCTCTTTCTCACCTGTGTTTTTGGGTGCCTCTCCATACATGGGTCCTGGGGGTGGTCCTCCCTGCCATCCAAACTGGGGCTGTCCTGGGTACGCCCCCTGGTAGGGGCCTGCTTGTCCCTGGCCAGGGTAGGGTCCAGGAGGGCCCCCGGGGCCAGCAGGGTAGGCCGGGTAGGCCGGGTTTTGAGGAGGGAATCCACCAGGCTGCTCCATGTTGACGGGGTAGCCCTGGGGAGGGTATCCCTGCTGAGGATAGCCCTGCGCAGGGTAACTGGGGGCCGTGGGGCCTGGGCCCTGGTACGGAGGAGGCTGCTCAAAATTCATCTGCTAGACAACAGAGACACCTGGAGAAAGAGAGGGGAAAGGAGGAGGGGGAGAGCTAATTTGAATGTAACTGAACTGAGAGAGAATGAGGAAGGACCATTTATGAAAGTAAATGGGGAAAAAAGGAGAGAGATTGGAGGAGGAGAGGGACAAACAAAAGTATTGTTGCAGTTTCACTGCCCTGCAAAGTCAACACAGGGCGGAGTCCCAGTAGTCAGTGGCTGTCATGGCCAGGAGTCCCTAGAAGTCCCATTAGCCAGTGGTTGTCATGGCACGGAGGCCTTAGGAGTCCCATTAGCCAGCGGTTGGCCAGGAGTCCATAGTTAAAGACATTCTGAAAAGAGGCCCTTGGTGATTTAACTGTTGCCACGACAACACACGTTTCTAGAACATAAAGGTTCCACCCACAGAGAGCTATGAACTAGGTCAGGGGTGGTCAACCCTACTCCTGAACAGATACGGCAGTGCAAGCTTTTGTGCCAGAAGGTCTGGAGCAAAGCTCTCCAGTAGTAGAGGTTTAGTCCATGTCCAGGTTAATAACCTTAGTATCACTGGTGTATCACCGGTTTCCCTGTGTAAGTCATCCGCATGGCCAGGGGCCATTGTCCCTCCAAGTTGTATTATTGGAATGTGACAAGGCAACGGTAGGCTTTAGGACCATACAAAGCCTGAGTGCATCGTGACTCACACCCCTGAACCTGAAATGGAGTAGCCTAGCCTCTCTGCTCTCTACCCAGCTAACAACACACACACACACACACACACACACACACACAGAGTAAGGAGACACTAAAACACAGTAAACAGAGTAAATAATACACACTGTAAAACAATGAAGTAGCTTCTGGCTGTGACTACTAGCTGTGTGTGCGCGAGCGGACTCAAGAAATAAAAAGTCTATGTAACAAGGTTGACGTACATGTAAAACATTCTGCTGGTTTAGATTCTCGGCCTAGAAGACCATTAAGCCCCTATGCTGGGTCTGTTTAGTAGTGAAACACTGCCTCTCCCCCATCAGCTGGGAATGCCACAGCACAACAAACTGCAGGACAGAAGGAAAGTGGGCCAGTGCTGTCCATCCATCCCTCGCTGGGCTATTTTCACACACACAGTGTTTGCTGTAAATACCTAAAGCCGAGCGTCAGTCAGTCAGTCCCTTCCTCCCTCCCCCACACCCTCCCACTCACAACCTGGAGAACATCACCTGACCAGATCATCTCTGGGTCATTTCTAGGTTTTCATGTCTGAGTTATTGGTGTTCAAGCAGGTAGAAATCCGTCCGGTATGACGTAGCACCGGGATACAGTCTCTCTCACTACACTGGAAGTCAATGGGAATATGACTTTCAGATGTAAAAAGTCTGTAAAAAAATCATACATGTCAGATTTCAATACTGGCTGATGTCATCGTGACGGAGGTTGTCTTCTCACAATGAGACATTGATCATATTTCTTTACGATATTCCTATCTCAAGAAAGTTTTCATTTAACAGAGGGTCTAACATTTCTCCTGTCCGTCTGCCTCTTCAGTCCAGGGTGCATTGCATGGTGCAGTTGCCAAGGTCAAACTCCACTCTGTGAGGCACATCAATCTGCAGGTTGAACATGGTGAGATTGTAGACTCAAATGTTTTACAGCTAACTAGCTTCTTTACATGCTGACAGTCTTCGGTATTATTGTGTGTAGTTACTACCTAACTAGCTAGTGACAGAGGACGCATGGACCTCCTATTAGAGACAGGCCTTTTGTTAAGTAAATCAGGTGATAAATGAGGTTCTAGGGAGGCTGGAGTGGGTCAGATGATTATCCAAAACACAGAGCCCTAGTGGTCTACTAAGAACATGATAGAAAAACACAAGTTCCAAATTGAGACCGGTCAGATCAAGAGGAATATTTTCTTTACATTTTTAACCTGGCATAACTTCACTTCCTGTAATCTGTATGTTGTGAGTAGTCCTACTATTCCTGTAATCTGTGTGTTTTGAGTAGTCCTAATATTCCTGTAATCTGTGTGTTTTGAGTAGTCCTACTATTACTGTAATCTGTGTGCTTTGAGTAGTCCTACTATTCCTGTAATCTGTGTGTTTTGAGTAATCCTAATATTCCTGTAATCTGTGTGTTTTGAGTAATCCTAATCTTCCTGTAATCTGTGTGTGTTTTGAGTAATCCTAATCTTCCTGTAATCTGTGTGTGTTTTGAGTAATCCTAATCTTCCTGTAATCTGTGTGTTTTGAGTAATCCTAATATTCCTGTAATCTGTGTGTGTTTTGAGTAATCCTAATCTTCCTGTAATCTGTGTGTTTTGAGTAGTCCTAATCTTCCTGTAATCTGTGTGTGTTTTGAGTAATCCTAATCTTCCTGTAATCTGTGTGTGTTTTGAGTAGTCCTAATCTTCCTGTAATCTGTGTGTGTTTTGAGTAGTCCTAATCTTCCTGTAATCTGTGTGTTTTGAGTAATCCTAATCTTTGTAATCTGTGTGTGTTTTGAGTAATCCTAATCTTCCTGTAATCTGTGTGTGTTTTGAGTAGTCCTAATCTTCCTGTAATCTGTGTGTGTTTTGAGTAGTCCTAATCTTCCTGTAATCTGTGTGTTTTGAGTAGTCCTAATCTTCACCTGCTGAAAATATGAATAATCACCACACATTCTGTGTGTGTGCCTTGATGTGACCTGAAGGGTTATTAAACCCAGCAGGTAGCCTAGTGGTTAGAGCGTTGGGCCAGTAACCGAAAGGTCGCTAGGTCTAAATCTGTCATTCTGCCCCTGAACAAGGCAGTTAACCCACTTTTGCTAGGCGGTCATTACTGACTTAAATAAAGTTAAATAAAAACACACACTGTTAACAGATGGTAAAAGTCACGGACGATTAGTAAAACTCAAACCAAGTTTATTCACCCAAAGGGCTGATCAGACAAAAAAAATTGTTTCAACGGTATTGAAAACATTTCCAAATACCCTGAATACCATACAGTTTTATAGAGAGTGATCTCAGTATAAAACTGAAATCTGAAAAACAAAGACCCAACTGTGGGAGAGAGACTCCTGACTGTACAACTGAAGACCCTTTTTCAATATCGTTGAATCTATTTCTTGGAAGTTTTTCAGCACATTTGAATATTACTTAATAGCTACTTAAGTAAATACCTGCAGTCAACTTGTACAATACGTTAAGAGATAAAGCAGATGACATTATGAAGATTAACAAGAACAGTTGAGCCAGTCATGTGTTTGTTTGTAAATAGCCCAACAGGATTAAGTGGGAGCAGGTGTGTCCAGCTGTGTTGACAGAAGTCACGTTTTCTATTGTAAGTCAGCAGGGTTTTTTTGCTTCAATATTTCGAGAATAAACTTAAAATGTAATTTCAAAAATAAAGTAAAAATTTGTAGTATAAAGTCAACATTTTAAAAATGAAGTCACAGGTATATTTGAAGATGAAAGTATGGGGTAACTGCATGTCTCCTCTCCCTTTCTGTGTGCTCGTCACCGATGAAATGCCTCAGAAGACTGGTGGAACTATACTTTAGAATTGGCTTTAGTAAGAAGGAACTCCTTGCTGTTTTAGCACATAATAACCATATTATTATAATCATTAGGACCTGGAAGAGGTTGTGCCACAGATTATTTTCAGAAGGAGAAACCATGGTTACATATGTAGGTGTGTGTATGCAGGTGTGTGTATGTATTCAGGTTGTGTGTATGTATTCAGGTTGTGTGTGTGGGTGGTTAAAAGTAGGGGCAAAACCAGCAAATGGCCATTAATCTAATACACTTGTTCAAACAGGCGTCACTGTGCACTAATGCTTATCAATTTAACGATCTAATAACTCATTCAAACAGGCGTCACTGCTCACTCACGCTTATCAATCTAATAATCTACTAATTTGCGCACACACCAAGTTTCCCCCTGTCAATTTCAGACTATAGGCAAACACTCTAACGAGTGTGCTTTATGAGCACAGACAAACAATGTTCTTGTCACTGAAAAATTTGTGTTTCAGACATAAGGAAGTGGATGGCAGTAAATGTTCTACTTTTAAACTCGGACAAAACAGAGATGCTTGTTCTAGGTCCCAAGAAACAAAGAGATCTTCTCTTGAATCTGACAATTAATCTTTATGGTTGTGCAGTCGTCTCAAATAAAACTGTGAAGGACCTCGGCGTTACTCTGGACCCTGATCTCTCTTTTGATGAACATATCAAGACTGTTTCAATGATAGCTTTTTTCCATCTACATAACATTGCAAACATCAGAAACTTTATGTCCAAAAATGATGCAGAAAAATTTATCCATGCTTTTGTCACTTCTAGGTTAGACTACTGCAATGCTCTACTTTCCGGCTACCTGGATAAAGCACTAAATAAACTTCAGTTAGTGCTAAATACGGCTGCTAGAATCCTGACTAGAACCAAGAAATGTGATCATATTACTCCAGTGCTAGCCTCTCTACACTGGCTTCCTGTTAAGGCTAGTTCTGATTTCAAGGTTTTACTGCTAACCTACATAGCATTACATGGGCTATGTTTCTGATATTGTTCCTATAATTTCTAAGCAAACAGCTGAAGGCAGGGCTTTCTCCTATAGAGCTCCATTTTTATGGAGTGGTCTGCCTATTCGTGTGAGAGACGCAGACTCGGTCTCGACCTTTCATCTCTTCAGTAGGTCCTATGATTGACTGTACTCTGGCCCAAACCCTTTTACAGGGGCTGAGTCACTGGCTTACTGGTGCTCTTCCATGCCGTCCCTAGGAGGGGTGGGCCACTTGAGTGGGTTGAGTCACTGACTTGATCTTCCTGTCCGGGTTGGCGCCCCCCCCCTTGGGTTGTGCCGTGAGAGAGATCTCTGTGGGCTATACTCAGTCTCAGGATAGTAAGTTGGTGATTGAAGATATCCCTCTAGTGGTGTGGGGGATGTGCTTTGGCAAAGTGGGTGGGGTTATATCCTGCCTGGTTGGCCCTCTCCAGGGGTATAGTCGGACGGGGCCACAGTGTCTCTTGACCCCTCCTGTCTCAGCCTCCAGTATTTATGCTGCAATAGTTTGTGTCGGGGGCTAGGGTCAGTCTGTTATATCTGGAGTATTTCACCTGTCTTATCCAGTGTCCTGTGTGAATTTAGGTATGTACACTCTCTCGCTCACTCCCCCTCTCCCTCGATGACTCCTTGTTGTCCCCAGTCCACCTGGTCGTGCTGCTGCTCCAGTTTCAACTGTTCTGCTTGCGCCTATGGAACAATGACCTGTTAACCGGACGTGCTACCTGTCCCAGGCCTGCTGTTTTCAACTCTCTAGAGACAACAGGAGCGGTAGAGATACTCTGAATGATCGGCTATGAAAAGCCAACTGACATTTACTCCTGAGGTGCTGACCTGTTGCACCCTCTACAACCACTGTGATTATTATTATTTGACTGCTGGTCATCTATGAACATTTGAACATCTAGGCCATGTTATGTTGTAATCTCCACCCGGCTCAGCCAGAAGAGGACTGGCCACGCCTCATAGCCTGGCTCCTCTCTAGGTTGGGGCAACAGGGTAGCTTAATAGTTAGAGCGTTTAGCTAGGAACCAAAAGGTTGCAAGTTCAAATCCCCGAGCTGACAATGTACCAATCTGTCATTTTGCCCCTGAACAAGGCAGTTAACCCACTGTTCCTAGACCGTCATTGAAAATAAGAATTTGTTCTTAACTGACTTGCCTAGTTAAATAAAGGTAATAAAAATAAAAAGGTTTCTTCCAAGGTTCTGGCCTTTCTAGGGAGTTTTTCCTAGCCACCGTGCTTCTACACCTGCATAGTTTGGGGTTTTAGGCTGGGTTTCTGTGACATCAGCTGATGTAAGAAGGGCTTTATAAATACATTTGATTGATTGACTGAAAGAATGAGAAGAGACCTGGGGTTGAGTCCCTGTCAGTCACTGAATGAGAAGAGACCTGAGGTTGAGACCCTGTCAGTCACTGAATGAAAAGAGACCTGGGGTTGAGTCCCTGTCAGTCACTGAATGAGAAGAGACCTGGGGTTGAGACCCTGTCAGTCACTGAATGAGAAGAGACCTGAGGTTGAGACCCTGTCAGTCACTGAATGAAAAGAGACCTGGGGTTGAGTCCCTGTCAGTCACTGAATGAGAAGAGACCTGGGGTTGAGACCCTGTCAGTCACTGAATGAGAAGAGACCTGAGGTTGAGACCCTGTCAGTCACTGAATGAGAAGAGACCTGGGGTTGAGTCCCTGTCAGTCACTGAATGAGAAGAGACCTGGGGTTGAGTCCCTGTCAGTCACTGAATGAGAAGAGACCTGAGGTTGAGACCCTGTCAGTCACTGAATGAAAAGAGACCTGGGGTTGAGTCCCTGTCAGTCACTGAATGAGAAGAGACCTGGGGTTGAGACCCTGTCAGTCACTGAATGAGAAGAGACCTGGGGTTGAGTCCCTGTCAGTCACTGAATGAGAAGAGACCTGGGGTTGAGTCCCTGTCAGTCACTGAATGAGAAGAGACCTTGGGTTGAGTCCCTGTCAGTCACTGAATGAGAAGAGACCTGGGGTTGAGTCCCTGTCAGTCACTGAATGAGAAGAGACCTGAGGTTGAGACCCTGTTAGTCACTGAATGAGAAGAGACCTGAGGTTGAGATCCTGTCAGTCACTGAATGAGAAGAGACCTGGGTTTGAGTCCCTGTCAGTCACTGAATGAGAAGAGACCTGGGGTTGAGTCCCTGTCAGTCACTGAATGAGAAGAGACCTTGGGTTGAGTCCCTGTCAGTCACTGAATGAGAAGAGACCTGGGGTTGAGTCCCTGTCAGTCACTGAATGAGAAGAGACCTGGGGTTGAGACCCTGTCAGTCACTGAATGAGAAGAGACCTGGGGTTGAGTCCCTGTCAGTCACTGAATGAGAAGACTTCCGGTTCCGGTTGGAGCGAGCGGTCGCATCTACACTTCGGTCCGCAGGTAGTATAACTTTTCATTACATTTCATTACATTTCGTTATAGTACAACGGTTTGATTTGTCTTATCTTAGCAATTTCTTCTTAGCTAGCTACACAGCCGTCTTTGTATCAACGACAATTGCATATTATCGTATTTCGTCGTCCTAACGTATCTGCCCAGCAGCTAGCTAAGCAGCTAGCTAACATCCACTGTCCACTAGCACTGTAGAAACTATTACACTCAACTGAACGACTCGATTAGCGTAGTGTCAGCTAGCTACATAGTTGTCTTCGCTGTCTTTGTATCCAAGATAATTGTGCAGTTTAGAGTGTGTAGACTTAGAGTGATTATCTTAATTTACCGAGGTTAGCTAGCCAGCTATTTGTCGTCCTTAACGTAGGAAATGCTGCTAGCTAGCTAGCCAACAGCTAGCCAACCTCTACCGAATTGAACTCCAACTACCCGGTCAACATTCCGCGTCGCTCCACAGGTAGTATCACATCTTTCATTTCACTTCATTACAGTACAACGGTTTGATTTGTTTGATCGTAGCTAGCCAGCTACATAGCCGTCTTTGTATCTAAGACAATTGTGTAGTCTAGAGCGATTTTCTAGGTTAGCTGGCCAGCTATTGTCGGTCTTTCAACGTAGCTAGCCAGCTAGCCCCGAATAGCAGCACTGTAGTAACTATTACAGTACAACGGTTTGTTTTGTTTGATCGTAGCTAGCTAGCTACATAGCCGTCTTTGTATCTAAGACAATTGTGTAGCCTAGAGCGATTTTCTAGGTTAGCTGGCCAGCTATTGTCGTTCTCTTAACGTAGCTAGCCAGCTAGCCCCGAATAGCAGCACTGTAGTAACTATTACAGTACAACGGTTTGTTTTGTTTGATCGTAGCTAGCTAGCTACATAGCCGTCTTTGTATCTAAGTCAATTGTTTAGCCTAGAGCGATTTTCTAGGTTAGCTACATCGCAGCCACTACCAGCTAGCCTACTCCAGCAGTACTGTACCATTTCAATCATTTTAGTCTATAAGATTCTTGCTACGTAAGCTTAACTTTCTGAACATTCGAGACGTGTAGTCCACTTGTCATTCCAATCTCCTTTGCATTAGCGTAGCCTCTTCTGTACCCTGTCAACTATGTGTCTATCTATCCCTGTTCTCTCCTCTCTGCACAGACCATACAAACGCTCCACACCGCGTGGCCGCGCCACCCTAATCTGGTGGTCCCAGCGCGCACGACCCACGTGGAGTTCCTGGTCTCCGGTAGCCTCTGGAACTGCCGATCTGCGGCCAACAAGGCAGAGTTCATCTCAGCCTATGCCTCCCTCCAGTCCCTCGACTTCCTGGCACTGACGGAAACATGGATCACCACAGATAACACTGCTACTCCTACTGCTCTCTCTTCGTCCGCCCACGTGTTCTCGCACACCCCGAGAGCTTCTGGTCAGCGGGGTGGTGGCACCGGGATCCTCATCTCTCCCAAGTGGTCATTCTCTCTCTCTCCCCTTACCCATCTATCTATCGCCTCCTTTGAATTCCATGCTGTCACAGTTACCAGCCCTTTCAAGCTTAACATCCTTATCATTTATCGCCCTCCAGGTTCCTCGGAGAGTTCATCAATGAGCTTGATGCCTTGATAAGCTCCTTTCCTGAGGACGGCTCACCTCTCACAGTCCTGGGCGACTTTAACCTCCCCACGTCTACCTTTGACTCATTCCTCTCTGCCTCCTTCTTTCCACTCCTCTCCTCTTTTGACCTCACCCTCTCACCTTCCCCCCTACTCACAAGGCAGGCAATACGCTCGACCTCATCTTTACTAGATGCTGTTCTTCCACTAACCTCATTGCAACTCCCCTCCAAGTCTCCGACCACTACCTTGTATCCTTTTCCCTCTCGCTCTCATCCAACACTTCCCACACTGCCCCTACTCGGATGGTATCGCGCCGTCCCAACCTTCGCTCTCTCTCCCCCGCTACTCTCTCCTCTTCCATCCTATCATCTCTTCCCTCTGCTCATACCTTCTCCAACCTTTCTCCTGAGTCTGCCTCCTCAACCCTCCTCTCTTCCCTTTCTGCATCCTTTGACTCTCTATGTCCCCTATCCTCCAGGCCGGCTCGGTCCTCCCCTCCCGCTCCGTGGCTCGATGACTCATTGCGAGCTCACAGAACAGAGCTCCGGGCAGCCGAGCGGAAATGGAGGAAAACCGCCTCCCTGCGGACCTGGCATCCTTTCACTCCCTCCTCTCTACATTTTCCTCCTCTGTCTCTGCTGCTAAAGCCACTTTCTACCACTCTAAATTCCAAGCATCTGCCTCTAACCCTAGGAAGCTCTTTGCCACCTTCTCCTCCCTCCTGAATCCTCCTCCCCCTCCCCCCCTCCTCCCTCTCTGCAGATGACTTCGTCAACCATTTTGAAAAGAAGGTCGACGACATCCGATCCTCGTTTGCTAAGTCAAACGACACCGCTGGTTCTGCTCACACTGCCCTACCCTGTGCTCTGACCTCTTTCTCCCCTCTCTCTCCAGATGAAATCTCGCTTCTTGTGACGGCCGGCCGCCCAACAACCTGCCCGCTTGACCCTATCCCCTCCTCTCTTCTCCAGACCATCTCCGGGGACCTTCTCCCTTACCTCACCTCGCTCATCAACTCATCCCTGACCGCTGGCTACGTCCCTTCCGTCTTCAAGAGAGCGAGAGTTGCACCCCCTTCTGAAAAAACCTACACTCGATCCCTCCGATGTCAACAACTACAGACCAGTATCCCTTCTTTCTTTTCTCTCCAAAACTCTTGAACGTGCCGTCCTTGGCCAGCTCTCCCACTATCTCTCTCAGAATGACCTTCTTGATCCAAATCAGTCAGGTTTCAAGACTAGTCATTCAACTGAGACTGCTCTTCTCTGTATCACGGAGGCGCTCCGCACTGCTAAAGCTAACTCTCTCTCCTCTGCTCTCATCCTTCTAGACCTATCGGCTGCCTTCGATACTGTGAACCATCAGATCCTCCTCTCCACCCTCTCCGAGTTGGGCATCTCCGGCGCGGCCCACGCTTGGATTGCGTCCTACCTGACAGGTCGCTCCTACCAGGTGGCGTGGCGAGAATCTGTCTCCTCGCCACGCGCTCTCACCACTGGTGTCCCCCAGGGCTCTGTTCTAGGCCCTCTCCTATTCTCGCTATACACCAAGTCACTTGGCTCTGTCATAACCTCACATGGTCTCTCCTATCATTGCTATGCAGACGACACACAATTAATCTTCTCCTTTCCCCTTCTGATGACCAGGTGGCGAATCGCATCTCTGCATGTCTGGCAGACATATCAGTGTGGATGACGGATCACCACCTCAAGCTGAACCTCGGCAAGACGGAGCTGCTCTTCCTCCCGGGGAAGGACTGCCCGTTCCATGACCTCGCCATCACGGTTGACAACTCCGTTGTGTCGTCCTCCCAGAGCGCTAAGAACCTTGGCGTGATCCTGGACAACACCCTGTCGTTCTCAACCAACATCATGGCGGTGGCCCGTTCCTGTAGGTTCATGCTCTACAACATCCGCAGAGTACGACCCTGCCTCACACAGGAAGCGGCGCAGGTCCTAATCCAGGCACTTGTCATCTCCCGTCTGGATTACTGCAACTCGCTGTTGGCTGGGCTCCCTGCCTGTGCCATTAAACCCCTACAACTCATCCAGAACGCCGCAGCCCGTCTGGTGTTCAACCTTCCCAAGTTCTCTCACGTCACCCCGCTCCTCCGCTCTCACTGGCTTCCAGTTGAAGCTCGCATCCGCTACAAGACCATGGTGCTTGCCTACGGAGCTGTGAGGGGAACGGCACCGCAGTACCTCCAGGCTCTGATCAGGCCCTACACCCAAGCAAGGGCACTGCGTTCATCCACCTCTGGCCTGCTCGCCTCCCTACCATTGAGGAAGTACAGTTCCCGCTCAGCCCAGTCAAAACTGTTCGCTGCTCTGGCCCCCAATGGTGGAACAAACTCCCTCACGACGCCAGGACAGCGGAGTCAATCACCACCTTCCGGAGACACCTGAAACCCCACCTCTTCAAGGAATACCTAGGATAAGATAAGTAATCCTTCTCACCCCCCCTTAATGATTTAGATGCACTATTGTAAAGTGGCTGTTCCACTGGATGTCAGAAGGTGAATTCACCAATTTGTAAGTCGCTCTGGATAAGAGCGTCTGCTAAATGACTTAAATGTAATGTAAATGTAAGAGACCTGGGGTTGAGTCCCTGTCAGTCACTGAATGAGAAGAGACCTGAGGTTGAGACCCTGTCAGTCACTGAATGAGAAGAGACCTGAGGTTGAGATCCTGTCAGTCACTGAATGAGAAGAGACCTGGGTTTGAGTCCCTGTCAGTCACTGAATGAGAAGAGACCTGGGGTTGAGTCCCTGTCAGTCACTGAATGAGAAGAGACCTGGGGTTGAGTCCCTGTCAGTCACTGAATGAGAAGAGACCTGGGGTTGAGTCCCTGTCAGTCACTGAATGAGAAGAGACCTGGGGTTGAGTCCCTGTCAGTCACTGAATGAGAAGAGACCTGGGGTTGAGTCCCTGTCAGTCACTGAATGAGAAGAGACCTTGGGTTGAGTCCCTGTCAGTCACTGAATGAGAAGAGACCTGGGGTTGAGTCCCTGTCAGTCACTGAATGAGAAGAGACCTGAGGTTGAGACCCTGTCAGTCTGCCCTGTCAATGTGCTACAACATTCTGCTGAGTAGCCTCGGCGAAATCGGTGCATAATGGCAACTATTAATGACTTTACCCATGGTGCTTTACTAGGGGAGTATTTCCCCCTTATTGGCCCCCTAACAACTACAGGCTATGTGAGCACACTAAATAAAACAAATGAACGTGGGATCCTGGGGACCGGGGGCTGTGTGTGTGTATGTCAAGCTGATGTCCCATGTCACTGATCTGGGTTGAATCTGATCGTCACGGGTCTCAGGTATGTGTAATTTTAACTGACTTGTCCGGAATGGCCCATGCATTTCCGAACGTCACTGAGAGAGAGAGAGAGAATAATTTATAGTGCTGCTTCTGTTCTTGCTTTGGAGAGGAGCGTAGGACGTGTAGCTTGCTGCTGGCCAATCACAAGTCATCAAGGCGGAAATAGGCTAAAGACATAGAGCCTTGCTCCTTGTGTGGCAAGAGTTAAGAGATATCTAATCAATGGAAGGAGGGTTTAAAATTATGTAATTCAAAGTTAAAGGAAAAGGATAGTCTACAATGCACAAGAGCCAACAGGGAGGCTGCTACTTAATATTCTGAATGGAGTTGTTGTTATTTGTAACTGTAGGATGTGAAAGCACATGCATTTCAGCCTCAATTAGCCTAGCTAGCTAACGTTAGCTGGCTTAACTAGCTTCTCGTTCCGGTTTCATGCAGTCAAGACAGGTACTACATAATCATATTTGATGATAAATAACTTAGCTATGGCAGTTATTAGTCTACTATAGCGTGAGTCGGCTTGGTGCCTCTCCCTCACTCCTCCCTGCTCCCCGTGTCACTCGCTCAGAGTACGATCCCTCCCCCGCCTGCTAGTGGCACCTCTCTCCCTCCCTCCCTCCTCCCTGCTCCCCATGTCACTTGCTCAGAGTACGATCCCTCCCCCGCCTGCTAGTGGCACCTCTCTCCCTCCCTCCCTCCTCCCTGCTCCCCATGTCACTTGCTCAGAGTACGATCCCTCCCCCGCCTGCTAGTGGCACCCTCCCTCCCTCCCTCCCTCCTCCCTGCTCCCCATGTCACTCGCTCAGAGTACGATCCCTCCCCGCCTGCTAGTGGCACCTCTCTCCCCCTCCCTCCCTCCTCCCTGCTCCCCATGTCACTCGCTCAGAGTACGATCCCTCCCCGCCTGCTAGTGGCACCTCTCTCCCTCCCTCCCTCCCTCCTCCCTGCTCCCCATGTCAGCTCAGAGTACGATCCCTCCCCGCCTGCTAGTGGCACCCTCCCTCCCTCCCTCCTCCCTGCTCCCCATGTCACTCGCTCAGAGTACGATCCCTCCCCGCCTGCTAGTGGCACCTCCCTCCCTCCCTCCTCCTGCTCCCTCCCTCCCTCCCTGCTCCCCATGTCACTCAGAGTCAGAGTGGCACCTCTCCCTCCCTCCCTCCCTCCTCCCTGCTCCCCATGTCATCCCCCCGCCTGCTAGTGGCACCTCCTCCCTCCCTCCCTCCCTCCTCCCTGCTCCCCATGTCACTCGCTCAGAGTACGATCCCTCCCCCGCCTGCTAGTGGCACCTCTCTCCCTCCCTCCCTCCCTCCTCCCTGCTCCCCATGTCACTCGCTCAGAGTACGATCCCTCCCCGCCTGCTAGTGGCACTCTCCCCTCCTCCCTCCCCTCCCTCCCTGCTCCCTATGTCCTCCCTCCCCCGCCTCTAGTGGCACCCTGCTCCCCATGTGAGCACGATCCCTCCCCGCCTGCTAGTGGCACCTCCCTCCCTCCCTCCTCCCTGCTCCCCATGTCACTCGCTCAGAGTACGATCCCTCCCCCGCCTGCTAGTGGCACCTCTCTCCCTCCCTCCCTCCCTCCTCCCTGCTCCCCATGTCACTCGCTCAGAGTACGATCCCTCCCCCGCCTGCTAGTGGCACCTCTCTCCCTCCCTCCTCCCTGCTCCCCATGTCACTCGCTCAGAGTACGATCCCTCCCCGCCTGCTAGTGGCACCCTCTCCCTCCCTCCTCCCTGCTCCCCATGTCACTCGCTCAGAGTACGATCCCTCCCCCGCCTGCTAGTGGCACCTCTCCCTCCTCCCTCCCTCCTCACGCTCCCCATTCATCAGATCCCTCCCCGCCTGCTAGTGGCACCTCTCTCCCTCCTCTCACGCTTTATCAGCTCCGGTTAATAAAGTCGTTTCAAAAAAAAAAAAAATTCTGCAGCTTCCCTCACTGGGATCGGATCGGTTCTGGATCCGACCAGGTTTATTCACAACGTGTCTAGTGGTCCTCGTGTCCGTTCGGAACGGGTCTCTATATTTAAAAAAAAAAATGTTTTATGCATATCGGGTCCGGGTGAGAAAGCCCCAGGTCCATTTCAGATCGTGTCCAACTTTTTTGACCCATGAAGACCTCTATTACATAGGCTATCAATAAATAATCACTGATCTGACGTGACTTGGTTGGTAGCCTAGCATAATATCTCCTTTCTATCGCCTATGTCTTCAAGGATGGGAGGAATGAAGAATACATAGGTTATCCCACAACAGGGCATCATCTCAGTTATGGTGCTAATTTAGGCAGCCGCTGGTTGACCTTATAGAGGCTGTTAGGTTAGAATAATGGACCGTATTATTGCGGTTTCAGACTGGGCTTTAGCCAAACCCCTGTCCCTCTGCCCCCCTGCCCCATGGCTATGCAAAGTACATGACAGGGGTTTGGAGGCAGCCCATGAAGCGATATTCTTCTCCATGTAATCCATAGCTTACATTCACAAGATAATACACATAGGCCTATGAGGTTACTGCACTGGAATGGTACATAAAACACCACCACACACAGAGTTAACCTTTCATTCTGACATGTAGGCTGCTGGCCTCGCTGTTCTCTCTAAAATACTATACAAGGTGTTGGCATATGCAGGAGATTGAGGAAAACATTTTAGCGTATTCAAAAGGGCACCATGACAGAGACTGATGACAGGGTCTCTTCACATTCTGACAATGCACCATGGCCAATAAAACGGTATTGATTTGGGGATACCGTGTGTGTGTGTGCGCGCAGTGCAGTGAACCATGTGTGAACGAGTGCGATAGAGACACCCCCCCTCTACCACACACACACACACACATCTCTACCTATGTATGTAGCCACACTTACTTGGATGAAATACCTCATCCAGTCTGTGATTCCCCCTGAAAAGACCCAATCTGTGGCACAACCTCTTCCAGGTCCTAATGATTATAATAATATGGTTATTATGTGCTAAAACAGCAAGGAGTTCCTTCTTACTAAAGCCAATTCTAAAGTATAGTTCCACCAGTCTTCTGAGGCATTTCATCGGTGACGAGCACACAGAAAGGGAGAGGAGACATGCAGTTACCCCATACTTTCCTCTTCAAATATACCTGTGACTTCATTTTTAAAATGTTGACTTTATTCTACAAATATTCCCTACAGTAGAATGATTTTTGTTCAAAATGTGTGGTTAAGAACCAAAACACAATTACATTATAAATTAGGCCGACACACAGGGGCGTCATGCACTCCAAAACTCTGAGGGGGCACAAAGTACATGAGGATGGCTGGTAGCTGGTCCAGAGGGGGTTATGCCCAGTCTGGAAATTGGAGAATTTTGAATTTTTCAAACACTTGAAACAGCCTTATCCTGCAATCTAGAGCCATAGTCATTATACTTAGTTCTATGTAAAAAAATAAAAAGATATGTTTATTTTTCTGAATATCTAAACATACCTCTTGAGCTCTCAGTAATCATACTGTAGGGACGTCTAGTTTTCCTTCACAGAAAATAATGCAACACATTCAGCAGAAAATAGCTTTGTTTTCATCAGATGACAACAGAAGTGCGACTCTATTTGGTTGGCAGACACACAAGTAGATGAGCTTACAATGAAAAAAAGCCATGTATTTTCTGCAGAAACAATGCATGGCCATCATATTTATGTTTATCACAGAAAGAATGTAGCTAGCTACATCTCCTAATGTTTTGTTTAAAGTTCATCTTACATTATACCAGAGAAAAGGAGGCTGGTTACGCAGAGAAAAGTACCGGAGAAAATCATCTACACATCAGTCAGAACGCTGTCTGGAGACAGAATGCCAGTTCCTGAATTCTCATCCGAGTGGAGAAGGGTAACTGAAGCACAACATTAGTGTAACGGCTGTCGGTGGAAGAAGGTGAGGACCAATGCGCAGCGTGGTACGTGTTCATCTTTTTAATAAAGTAAACTGAACACTGAAAAACAACAACAGGAACAGTTCTGTCTGGTGTAGACACACAAAGACTGAAAACAACCACCCACAAAACACAATCGAAAACAGGCAACCTAAATATGGTTCTCAATCAGGGAAAACGATTGACAGCTGCCTCTGATTGAGAACCATACCAGGCCAAACACAGAAATAGAAAATCATAGAAAACCTAACATAGACAACCCACCCAACTCACACCCTGACCATACTAAAACAAAAGACAAAACAAAGGAACTAAGGTCAGAACGTGACAATTAGGCTGATGCCAAGCTAAAATTACAATAAGAAGCATTTTACATCTGTGTTTACAATACACAGCAACATATTTCTTACGAGTTCAATCTTTTTTTCCTGCATTAATGAGACCCCTAAATATAACTTGCTAGTTAATCTAAGTAAGTGGCTGAATTAATATGGTGACTTCATATTGTGTTAGCTTTCTACCGTGTTGGCAAAGTCAAAGCTCTTTAGATTAGTTATTTGTACAGCTGCCACCATCTTGATTTCCTTGCATTTTTTTCTCCCCTCCCCTCATCTCCGAGCAGAGCACAGGCCGGTTGCCCTAGCAACTACACACAGACAGTGTGCTCCTGTCCTCATGCTGTTCTTCCTTCAGACAAGCATGCATCAAAACTTAATTTGCACAATGTCTCTCGTTCACATTCGCTTGTAAATGTCCAAACTCACCAAAAATGACATTCAGTAGCTCCTACCTATACATGTAAACTCAGCAAAAAAAGAAATGTCATCTCACTGTCAACTGCGTTTAGTTTCAGCAAATTTAACATGTGGAAATATTTGTATGAACATAACAAGATTCAACAACTGAGACATAAACTGAACAAGTTCCAAAGACATGTGATTAACAGAAATTGAATAACGTGTCCCTGAACAAAGGGGGGTCAAAATCAAAAGTAGCAGTCAGTATCTGATGTGGCCACCAGCTGCATTAAGTACTGCAGTGCATCTCCTCTTCGTGGACTGCACCAGATTTGCCAGTTCTTGCTGTGAGATGTTACCCCACTCTTCCACCAAGGCACATGCAAGTTCCCAGACATTTCTGGGGGGAATGGCCCTCACCCTCCGATTCAGCAGGTCTCAGAAGTGCTCAATGGATCTGAGATCCGGGCTCTTCACTGGCCACGGCAGAACACTGACATTCCCGTCTTGCAGGAAATCACGCACAGAACAAGCAGTATGGCTGGTGGCATTGTCATGCTGGAGGGTCCTGTCAGGATGAGCCTGCGGGAAAGGTACTACATGAGGGAGGAGGATGTCTTCCCTGTAACACACAGCGTTGAGATTGCCTGCAATGACAACAAGCTCAGTCCGATGATGCTGTGACACACCGCCCCAGACCATGACGGACCTTACACCTCCAAATCGATCCCTCTCCAGAGTACAGGGCTCGGTGTAATACTTATTCCTTCAACGATAAACGCAAATACGACCATCACCCCTGGTGAGACAAAACCGCAACTTGTGAGTGAAGATCACTTTTTGCCAGTCCTGTATGGTCCAGCATCGGTGAGTTTGTGCTCATAGGCAACATTTTTGCCGGTTATTTCTGGTGAGGACCTGCCTTACAGTAGGCCTACAGACCCTCAGTCCAGCCTCTCTCAGCCTATTGTGGACAGTCTGAGCACTGATGGAGGGATTGTGTGTTTCTGTTATAACTCGGGCAGTTGTTGTTGCCATCCTGTACCTGTCCCAGAGGTGTGATGTTCAGATGTACCGATCCTGTGCAGGTGTTGTTACATGTGGTCTGCCACTGTGAGGATGATCAGCTGTCCATCCTGTCTCCCTGTAGCGCTGTCTTAGGCATCTCAAAGTACAAACATTGCAATTTATTTCCCAGGCCACATCTGCAGTCCTCAGGCCTCCTTGCAGCATGCCTAAGGCACGTTCATGCAGATGAGCAGGGACCCTGGCCACATCTGCAGTCCTCATGCCTCCTTGCAGCATGCCTAAGGCACGTTCATGCAGATGAGCAGGGACCCGGGCATCTTTCTTTTGGTGTTTTTCAGAGTCAGTAGAAAGGCCTCTTTAGTGTCCTAAGTTTTCATAACTTTGACCTTAATTGCCTACCGTCTGTAAGCTGTTAGTGTCTTAAAAAACGTTCCACTGGTGCATGTTCATTAACTGTGTATGGTTCATTGAACAAGCATGAGAAACAGTGTTTAAACCCTTTACAATGAAGATCTGTGAAGTTATTTGGATTTTTACGAATTATCTTTGAAAGACAGGGTCCTGAAAAAGGGACGTTTCTTTTTTTGCTGAGTTTATAACTTTTTGAGCTGGATTGCCTGTCTTTGCAATTTGTTCATTTTTGTTTGTTCTCATTAGCATATGTAGTTAGCAGCCTCCATTGTAGCAGCCTCCATTGTGCTTATTTTATTAGCATTCTGGTAGACGCCCAATGCGATTTTTGTTCCTCTTTTAGCACCCCCTTGTGTACTAAACCGGTAATAGCATATATCTTATATCTTGGTATGACAGAAGGACAGTATGACGACATACTGGATACAGCCCAACCCTAATGTATGGTTCCAGGATTACACTGAGTGTATGGTTCCAGTATATGATGAGAGAATGTAACATACGTTTCTAACACAATAAGATCCCATTCCTAAATGAGTAAATGTCCAGGGTTATAATAGTGAACTAGGTCTAGTAGAACCACAGCCGGCTGGGGCATAGATCACACTCATCAAGAGATGACTGTTGAAATGGAAAGAACTGGGATGATATTTCAACATTGTGCGGTTGCTAGTCTAAAATACGCTCTCAATTAGGTTTATTTTTCCTGCCACGTCCTTTATAGGCTAAATTTAAGTCTTTGCTGTGTAATAGTCTATTATCAGGCGTCTCTACAGCGTTGTTGGAGGGTCTCATGTTAGCCTACAGTGTTGTTGCATTGATGACATGTTAATGGAACAAAACACTTGACTCGCATCTTCGGCTTTATCAACAACTAACTGCTTGATAACATTGTTTTCTACAGCGTCGTATATAGATAGACCTATTGTTGATATGCTGTGATAGCTTAACATTTTTAAAGTGGCCTAAATAAAAATTAGTCACTATCACGAATTATATCATAGCTAATGATATGTCCGACGCGACTTTCTCCCTTTCACATTCAATAGTTGCAATTTATATCAAAAAAGTATTGTTGGATAAAATGCTTCCGGAGAAACAGACCACTGCGTGCTCGCTACAACAAGACAAAGATGGAATAATACAACACCTGCACAGGGCCACAGCCCAAGAACAACGATGTCGGGTTGCAATTGTCCAACAGTCCGCAACTTCGAGTTAGGCAATGTTCACAGACATATGGTGCTCAATAAAATAATATCACCTACCTTCAGAGAAATGATATCACTTATCAACAGACAGTCAAGCTCCTCTTCAAAAAAAAACTATTCGGCGTGATCTATATTGCTAATTTCTTGTTCTTTTTTTCCGCACTGAACGACCACCTCGTCTTAAAACTCAGTGCGTTTCTCTCGGTTGTGTTGGAACCGTGACGTCATCCCGATGGTGGTGCGAGGGGTTTGCGTTGGGAAAGCACATTTCACTGGTTGACTGTGGTGAATTGTCGTTGTTTCACGGACCAATCAGGGCAAAGAGCGGTGAGAGTCTCGTGTATGGGACTCATGGAAAGTGGTGACCACTGATCATCTGACTTGCTTGGTCATTCATTATACATCACAGAAAGATGTGACGAAATAAATAGAAATAGGACAGTGAATGTGTCTTATAAATTGAGCAAGCCATACTTATCATTTTCTAGCTTCTTTGATTGATTCATATTTATATATTTGTAACTGTATAAAAATTAAAATTTAACTAATACAGAGTCAACAAAACCTATAAAACTCTACAAATAAAACAGACGTGAAATTGTGTTTATACAGCATAAATAAACTGAAGATAAACTAGTGCTTTTTAGGCTACCACGTCATAGGTTCTGACATGGCCCCTCACACATATAATACTGTATCCATTAATTCACATGATTTCATGATTTTGTGAATGGGTTTGATATAATGAACAGCAGAGGAGCCTTATTCCCTCGTGTGGGACACGGAACATTTCCATGACAGATGCAACTCCTTCTTTCTACCAGCAGAGGTCAGTCTTCACTCACTTACTCTCCTCAGTTCATGTACCAGTATTTTCTCAAGTGCCTAGCCCCAAGCACTATCTCTACTCGAGCTCCTAACCCCTCACACTATTTCTACTCTAGCTCCTAGCCCCGAGCACTATCTCTACTCTAGTTCCTAATCCCTCACACTATCTCTACTCTAGCCCCTAGCACTATCTCTACTCCAGCTCCTAACCCCTCACACTATTTCTACTCTAGCTCCTACCCCCGAGCACTATCTCTACTCACTATCTCTACTCTAGCCCCTAGCACTATCTCTACTCTAGCTCCTAGCCCCTAGCACTATCTCTACTCTAGCTCCTAACCCCTAGCACTATCTCTACTCGAGCTCCTAACCCCTAGCACTATCTCTACTCTAGCTCCTAGCCCCGAGCACTATCTCTACTCTAGCCCCTAGCACAATCTCTACTCTAGCCCCTAGCACTATCTCTACTCTAGCTCCTAGCCCCTAGCACTATCTCTACTCGAGCTCCTAACCCCTAGCACTATCTCTACTCTAGCTCCTAACCCCGAGCACTATCTATACTCTAGTGCCAACCCCTAACACTATCTTTACTCTAGCTCCGAGCACTATCTCTACTCTAATGCCTAGCATTATCTCTACTCTAGCCCCTAGCACTATCTCTATTCTCCTTCCTGGCCTCTAGCATTATCTCTACTCTAGCCCCTCACATTATCTCTACTCCAGCCCAACAGCATTATCTCTACTCTAGCCCCTACCATTATATCTACTCTAGCCCCTAACCATTTGCACTATCTCTACTCTAGCCCCTAGCACTGTCTACTCTAGCTCCTAACCCCACGCACTATCTCTACTCTAGTTCCTAACCCCTCACACTATCTCTACTCTAGTTCCTAGTCCCTAGCACTATATCTACTCTAGCTACTAACCCCGAGGCTCCTAACCCCTAGCACTATAATTACTCTAGCTCCTAGCAGTACTGTATCTATACTCTAGCTCCTAGTCCCTAGCACTATCTCTACACTAGCACTGTCTCTACTCTAGCTCCTAGCTCTATCTCTACTCTAACTCCTAGGCCCTAGCTCACTCTCTACTCTAGCTCCTAGCCACTAGCACTATATCAACTTTAGCCATTAACCCCGAGCACTATCTCTACTCTAGTTCCTAGCCTCTAGCACTATCTCTACTCTAGCTCCTAGCCTCTAGCACTATCTCTACTCTAGCTCCTAGCCTCTAGCACTATCTCTACTCTAGCCCCTGAAAATATCTCTACTCTAGCTCCTAGCCTCTAGCACTATCTCTACTCTAGCCCCTAGCACTGTCTACTCTAGCTCCTAACCCCTCGCACTATCTCTACTCTAGTTCCTAACCCCTCACACTATCTCTACTCTAGTTCCTAACCCCTCACACTATCTCTACTCTAGTTCCTAACCCCTCACACTATCACTATCTCTACTCTAGTTCCTAACCCCTCACACTATCTCTACTCTAGTTCCTAACCCCTCACACTATCTCTACTCTAGTTCCTAACCCCTCACACTATCTCTACTCTAGTTCCTAACCCCTCACACTATCTCTACTCTAGTTCCTAACCCCTCACACTATCTCTACTCTAGTTCCTAACCCCTCGCACTATCTCTACTCTAGTTCCTAACCCCTCACACTATCTCTACTCTAGTTCCTAACCCTTTGCACTATCTCTACTCTAGCCCCTAGCATTATCCCCTCTAGCACTATGTCTACTCTAGCTCCTAACCCCTCGCACTATCTCTACTCTAGCTCCTAACCCCTCGCACTATCTCTACTCTAGTTCCTAACCCCTCCCACTATCTCTACTCTAGTTCCTAACCCCTCACACTATCTCTACTCTAGTTCCTAACCCCTCACACTATCTCTACTCTAGTTCCTAACCCCTCACACTATATCTACTCTAGTTCCTAACCCCTCGCACTATCTCTACTCTAGTTCCTAACCCCTCACACTATCTCTACTCTAGTTCCTAACCCCGAGCACTATCTCTACTCTAGTTCCTAACCCCTAGCATTATCTCTACTCTAGTTCCTAACCCTACACTATCTCTACTCTAGTTCCTAACCCCTCAGCACTATCTCTACTCTAGTTCCTAACCCCTCACACTATCTCTACTCTAGTTCCTAGCCCCTCGCACTATCTCTACTCTAGCCCCTAGCACAATCTCTACTCTAGCCCCTAAGCACTATCTCTACTCTAGCTCCTAGCCCCTAGCACTATCTCTACTCTAGCTCCTAACCCCTAGCACTATCTCTACTCTAGCTCCTAACCCCGAGCACTATCTCTACTCTAGTGCCAAGGCTCCTAACACTATCTTTACTCTAGCTCCTAGCACTGTATCTCTACTCTAATGCTCCTAGTCCCTAGCACTATCTCTACTCTACTGTCTCTACCTAGCCCAACAGCTCTATCTCTACTCTAACCCCTAGGCCCTATTATCTCTACTCTAGCCCACTCGCACTATATCTACTCCAGCCCAACAGCACTATTCTACTCTACTCTAGCCCCTAGCATTATCTCTACTCTAGCCCCTAACCATTTGCACTATCTCTACTCTAGCCCCTAGCACTGTCTACTCTAGCTCCTAACCCCTCGCACTATCTCTACTCTAGCTCCTAACCCCTCGCACTATCTCTACTCTAGCTCCTAGTCCCTAGCACTATCTCTACTCTAGCTACTAACCCCGAGGCTATCTCTAACCCTAGCACTAATAATTACTCTAGTTCCTAGCAGTACACTATCTCTACTCTAGCTCCTAGTCCCTAGCACTATCTCTACTCTAGCACTGTCTCTACTCTAGCTAACCCCTAGCACTATCTCTACTCTAGTTCCTAGGCCCTAGCTCACTATCTCTACTCTAGTTCCTAGCCACTAGCACTATATCTACTTTAGTTCCATTAACCCTCAGCACTATCTCTACTCTAGTTCCTAAGCCTCTAGCACTATCTCTACTCTAGCTCCTAACCTCTAGCACTATCTCTACTCTAGTTCCTAGCCCTAGCACTATCTCTACTCTAGCCCCTAGCATTATCTCTACTCTATCTCTACTCTAGCTCCTAGCCCCTAGCACTATCTCTACTCTTTCCTAACCCCTCGCACTATCTCTACTCTAGCTCCTAACCCCTCGCACTATCTCTACTCTAGTTCCTAACCCCTCACACTATCTCTACTCTAGTTCCTAACCCCTACACTATCTCTACTCTAGTTCCTAACCCTCGAGGCTCCTAACCCCTAGCACTATAATTACTCTAGCCCCTCACACTATCTCTACTCTAGTTCCTAACCCTAGCACTATCTCTACTCTAGCACTGTCTCTACCTAGCTCCTAGCACTATCTCTACTCTAGTTCCTAACCCCTAGCACTATCTCTACTCTAGTTCCTAGCCACTAGCACTATCTCTACTCTAGTTCCTAACCCTCACACTATCTCTACTCTAGTTCCTAACCCCTCGCACTATCTCTACTCTAGCTCCTAGTTCCTAACCCCTCTAGCACTATCTCTACTCTAAGCCCCTAGCACTGTCTACTCTAGCTCCTAACCCTCGCACTATCTCTACTCTAGTTCCTAACCCTCACACTATCTCTACTCTAGTTCCTAACCCCTCTACACTATCTCTACTCTAGTTCCTAGCCCCTAGCACTATCTCTACTCTAGTTCCTAACCCCTCAGCACTATCTCTACTCTAGCTCCTAACCCCTAGCACTATCTCTACTCTAGCTCCTAGCACTATCTCTACCTAACCCCTAGCACTATCTCTACTCTAGTTCCCCCAAACCCCTCTAGCACTATCTCTTCTAGCCCCGAGCACTATCTCTACTCTGCCAACTCCCCTAGCACTATCTCTACTCTAGCTCCTAAGCACTATCTCTACTCTGTCATTCTCTGGCCTCTAGCATTACTCTACTCTAACCCCTCGCACTATCTCTACTAATGCCTAGTATCTCTACTCTAGCCTCTAGCACTATCTCTACTCTAGCTCCTAACCTCTAGCACTATCTCTACTCTAGCCCCTAACACCCGAGCACTATCTCTACTCTAGTTCTAGACCCAAGCACTATCTCTACTCTAGCCCACTATCTCTACTCTAGCTCCTAGCCCCTAGCACTATCTCTACTCTAGCTCCTAGCCCCTGGCGTTATCTATACTCTTAGCCCCTAACCCCTAGCACTGTCTCTATTCTAGCCCCGAGCACTATCTCTACTCTAGTGCCAACCCCTAGCACTATCTCTTCTCTAGCTCCGAGCACTATCTCTACTCTAATGCCTAGCATTATCTCTACTCTAGCTCCTTGCACTGTCTCTATTCTAGCCCCAAGCACTATCTCTACTCTAATGCCTAGCATTATCTCTACTCTAACCCCTAGCACTATCTCTACTCTATCTCCTAACCCCTAGCACTATCTCTACTCTAGCTCCTAGCACTATCTCTACTCTAATGCCTAGCATTATCTCTACTCTAGTTCCTAACACTATCCTACTCTAGCTCCACCCCTATCTCTACTCTAGCTCTAACCCCGAACTATCCCTAGTGCCAACCCCTAGCACTATCTTATTCTAGCTCCTAGCACTATCTCTACTCTAATGCCTAGCATTATCTCTACTCTAGCCCCTAGCACTATCTCTACTCTATCTCCTAACCCCTAGCACTGTCTCTCTACTCTAGCACCTAGCACTATCTCTACTCTAGCCCCTAACCCTCACACTATATCTATCTCTACTCTACTCCCCTAACCCCTAGCACTATCTCTACTTGAGCACTATCTCTACCCGTTCCTAAGCACTATCTCTACTCTAGTTCCAACCCCTAGCACTATCTCTACTCTAGCCCCTAGCACTACTCTCTACTCCAGCACTGCCTAGCATTATCTCTACTCTAGCCCCTAGCACTATCTCTCTCTATCTCCTAACCCCTAGCACTATCTCTACTCTATCTCATAACCCCTAGCACTATCTACTCTAGCTACTAGCACTACCTCTACTCTAGCCCCTAACCCCAAGCACTATCTCTACTCTAGCTCCTAACCCCCAGCACTATCTCTACACTAGCTCCTAACCCCCAGCACTATCTCTACTCTAGCTCCTAACCCCAAGCACTATCTCTACTCTAGCTCCTAACCCCTAGCACTATCTCTACTCTAGCTCCTACACTATCTCTACACTAGCTCCTAGCCCCTATCCCTATCTCTACTCTAGCTCCTAGCTCCTATCCCTATCTCTACTCTAGCTCCTAGCTCCTATCCCTATCTCTACTCTAGCTCCTAGCCCCTAGCACTATCTCTACTCTAGCTCCTAACCCCGAGCACTATCTCTACTCTAGTTCCTAACCCTCAGCACTATCTCTACTCTAGCTCCTATCACTATCTCTACTCTAGCTCCTATCCTAGCACTATCTCTACTCTAGCTCCGAGCAGCTCCTAGCATCCCTCAGCACTATCTCTACTCTAGCTCCTAACCCTCGCACTATCTCTACTCTAGTTCCTAACCCCTCACACTATCTCTACTCTAGTTCCTAACCCCTCACACTATCCTATCTAGTTCCTATCTCTACTCTAGCACTATCTCTACCTAGCTCCTAGCACTATCTCTACTCTAGCTCCTAGCTACCTATCCCTATCTCTACTCTTGCCCCAAAACCCCTAGCACTCTCTATCTCTACTCTATCTCTACCTAGCCCTAGCACTATCTCTACTCTAGCTCCTAACCCCTATCCACTATCTCTACTCTAGCTCCTAGCTATCCCTATCTCTACTCTATTCCTAGCCTATCCCTATCTCTACTCTACTTCTCTAACCCCGCACTATCTCTACTCTAGCTCCTAGCACTATCTCTACTCTAGCTCCTAACCCTCCACTATCTCTACTCTAGCTCCTAGCTCCTATGCACTATCTCTACTCTAGCTCCTAGCTCCTAACCCCACTATCTCTACTCTAGCACTATCTCTACTCTACCTATCCCCTAGCACTATCTCTACTCTAGCTCCTAGCCCCTAGCACTATCTATCTAGCTCTAGTTCCCCCTAGCACTATCTCTACTCTAGTGCCAACCCCTAGCACTATCTCTATTCTAGCCCCTAGCACTATCTCGACTCTAATGCCTAGCATTATCTCTACTCTAGCCCCTAGCACTATCTCTCTCTATCTCCTAACCCCTAGCACTATCTCTACTCTATCTCCTAGCACTATATCTCTACTCCTAGCCCCACACTATCTCTACTCTAGCCCCTAACTAGCACTACCTCTACTCTAGCTCCTAACCCCTAGCACTATCTCTCTCTAGCTACTAGCTCCTAACCCCTAGCACTATCTCTACTCTAGCTCCTAAGCAGCACTATCTCTACTCTAGCTCCTAACCCCTAGCACTATCTCTACTCTAGCCACTGTCTCTAACTCCCTAGCACTATCTCTACTCTAGCTCCTAGCACTATCTCTACTCTAGCTCCTAGCCCCTAGCACTATCTCTATTCTAGCCCCTAGCACTATCTCGACTCTAATGCCTAGCATTATCTCTACTCTAGCCCCTAGCACTATCTCTCTCTATCTCCTAACCCCTAGCACTATCTCCACTCTAGCCTCTCATATCTCTACCTAGCACTATCTCTACTCTAGCTCCTAGCAGCGTTATCTCTACTCTAGCCCCTAACCCCAAGCACTATCTCTACTAGCCCCTCTACCCCCGAGCACTATCTCTACTCTAGCTCCTAACCCCTAGCACTATCTCTTCTACTCTAGCTCCTAAGCACTATCTCTACTCTAATGCCTAGCATTATCTCTACCTCTAGCTCCTTGTACTGTCTCTACTCTAGCCCCAAGCACTATCTCTACTCTAATGCCTAGCATTATCTCTACTCTAACCCCTAGCACTATCTCTACTCTATCTCCTAACCTATCCACTCTCTCTACTCTAGCCCTACTCTAGCTCCTAGCCCCTATCTCTATTCTACCCCCTAGCACTATCTCTACTCTAGCCCCTAACCCCCTAGCACTATCTCTACTCTAGCTCCTAGCTCTATCCCTACTCTAGCTCCTAGCTCCTTCCTGGCCCTATCCCTATCTCTCTCTGCCTAGCATTATCTCTACTCTACCCCTCGCCTATCTACTCTAGTGCCTACTCTAGCCCTAGCACTATCCCTCTCTACTCTAGCTCCTAGCCCCTAGCACTATCTCTACTCTAGCTCCTAGCTAGCCTATCTCTACTCTAGCCCTAGCACTCCTATCCTCTATCTCTTCTCTAGCACTATCCCGACCTCTACTCTAGCTCCTAGCAAAATATCTCTACTCTAGCTCCTAGCTCCTATCCACTATCTCTACTCTAGCCCCTAGCCCCTAGCACTATCTCTATCCCTAGCATCTCTCTAGCCCCTAGCACTATCTCTACTCTAGCTCCAACCCCTAGCACTATCTCTACTCTAGCCCCTAGCACTATCTCGACTCTAGCTCCTAGCCCTATCTCTACTCTAGCTCCTAGCACTATCTCCTCTATCTCCTAACCCCTCACTATCTCTACTCTATCTCCTAACCCCTAGCACTATCTACTCTAGCTCCTAGCTCCTACTATCTCTACTCTAGCACTATCTCTACTCTAGCCCCTAACCCTATCTCTACTCTAGCTCCTAGCTCCTATCCCTATCTCTACTCTAGCTCCTAGCTCCTATCCCTATCTCTACTCTAGCTCCTAGCTCCTATCCCTATCTCTACTCTAGCTCCTAGCTCCTATCCCTATCTCTACTCTAGCTCCTAGCTCCTATCCCTATCTCTACTCTAGCTCCTAGCTCCTATCCCTATCTCTTCTCTAGCTCCTATCCCTATCTCTACTCTAGCTCCTAGCTCCTATCCCTATCTCTACTCTAGCTCCTAGCTCCTCCCTATCTCTACTCTAGCTCCTAGCTCCTATCCCTATCTCTACTCTAGCTCCTATCCCTATCTCTACTCTAGCTCCTAGCTCCAACTCGACTCAGCAGCACTGTTGTCAGTGGTCCATAGATAAGCAGCACATTCACTAGATAACAGGCGGATTAATCTGCACTGGAGGTGAACACGTACTATAATACTTTATGACAGAAGTGACATTGTATTACATGAAACACCATGCCCCTCACCAGATCAACCCACATGACATACTGTATAAGAGCATTATAGAACTTTACAACATTAATGTAGCAATCCATCCTTTGTCTTTCTATTTACTTTGTTCTTATTTAATTTATTTAAGCAGGAAATGCCTTTTTACAGAAGGTTAGGAAGCTCTTCTGCGAGGACCATCTGTTCTTTCGTGAGAGTCAAACATCGGCCTACATTATTTCTCAATGGTCTACATAGTTTACAAAATAATCTGTTTTCGTAATTAGTCTCAAGGTTTTTGACCCATTTTGCTATGAATATTTGTGTTCCTCTGATTTATTACATGATGCAATGCAATCGTAACATACCTAAGTTATTGCTTTGTCTAGAGATAGGATCCATTTGATGTGAAATATCCATATTTAGTTAGCTTGGTGTCTGTCTCAATACTGTCTGTTCAAACCTAGTTTATTCCCAAAGCCACTGTATGAGACTGGGCAAGCAGCACTAATAACACCCCAGCCTATCTATTTCTACCCAGGCAGACCCAGTTTGTATCCCAAATGGCACCCTACTGCCTGTAGTGTACTACCTCTGAGGGCCCATAGGGCTCTGGTCAAAGGTAGTGCCCTATGTAGAGAATAGGGTGCTCTTTGGAACAAACCCTAGTGATCAATTGGTCCGAAAGAGAACGTGGGACAGCAGAGTCATAGAAGTAAACTATTAGATACTCTTACAGGGGAACATGCTGATGTGTGTGTGTGTGTGTGTGTGCTACTTGAGCAGCTGTTTCTCCTTTCGCCATGGCGACTCAGTGGCATCAACATTGAGTGTGTGCATGTCTGTGTGTACCGGGAAGATGTACGAAAATAGCAGCTCACCCCATCCGACCCTACAGGCAACCGGAGCAGGGTAGGGGTGTGAAGGGGGTCAGAGAGGTGAAGTCGCTCTGGAAAAGGTCAATGGGACACATATTTACTTTCGCTCAGAACATATTTGCTGTGTGTGTGTGTGTGTGTGTGTGTGTGTGTGTGTGTGTGTGTGTGTGTGTGTGTGTGTGTGTGTGTGTGTGTGTGTGTGTGTGTGTGTGTGTGTGTGTGCGTTCACGTGTATGTGTATGTGTGTAAATATGTATCTATTTTTGATATTGTCCACAGCAACTATTTCACTATTAACGGTTGTACAGTAGACCACCCGTTCTGTCAAAATAAAAACAGGATCATGTTGGCAGTTGGTTAGTGACACCCTGTTTGTTTATCTCTGTCTGCATGCCCTCTGGTAAAGTTAGCCTTATCAGTGATCTCACAGTGTTGACAAAACAAGATGACCATTGTACTAGTTCAGCTCTGTCCCTTAGGTCTCATCTTGTCATCCCATGTAAGTAGACAGTACATAACCTTTGAAGACAACTGATATGAGTGTATCATACTGTAACTGTACCTTTTCACATGAGCTGTTTTCTGAGCCTACGCGGCGTCATGTGGGTGTGTGTATGTCGTGTGTGTGTGTGTCGTGTGTGTCCTCCTGTACCTTGTGGGTGTGAGCTGTAGGGTTACATTTTTAGTTTAGAGTACGTGCGTGTCGTGAGATAGCTACTTAAATAGATATAGAGTGAATGTCAGAGTTACCTTGACTGAGTCATGCATGCAGTCACCGTGAAGGTTCAGATATCCTGTCTGTTTGAGAGTATGTGGGTGTGTGTGTGTGTGAGAGAGAGAGAGAGAGAGAGTATGTGAGTGTGTGAGATGTTTACCGACCCTAAGCACACTGCCAAGACAATGTCTTTGAGTGGCCCAGCCAGAGCCCGGATTTGAACCCGATCGAACATCTCTGGAGAGACCTGAAAATAGCTGTGCAGCGACGCTCCCCATCCAACCTGACAGAGAGGATCTGCAGAGAAGAATGGGGGAAACTCCCCAAATACAGGTGTGCCAATCTTGTAGTGTCTACCCAAGAAGACTTGATGCTGTAATTGCTGCCAACAGTGCTTCAACAAAGTACTGAGTAAAGGGTCTGTTTACTTTTGTAAATATGATATTTTTGATTTTTGATTTTTAATAAATTAGCATAAAATTATAAAAACGTGTTTTTGCTTTGTCATTATGGGGTATTGTGTGTAGACTGATGATTGGAAAAAATGATTTAATACATTTTAGAATAAGGCTGTAATGAACAAAATGTGGAAAAAGTCCAAGGGGTCTGAATACTTTCCGAATGCCCTGTATATTAGAATTCAGCACACATCCGCAGCTTGAACCGTGAATACGATCTCTGTGAACGTTGGGAAAATTGCCTTTAATAGGAGCATTGTAAACAGTCTAATGTGCTTCTCTACAGCACGACATGGATTGAATCCCCATCTCAACCAATGAGACACAGAGTTACACACATAATCTTACTACCATACCTCATTTAGTCTGCACTGCTGTCAAGATGGATCATTCTCATCAACATCAAAACACTGCAACATTTTAGTGATTGATCACGTACTACACAGTTCATTCTTTTGCTTGGTTGGTTAGTTAGTGTGTGTTGTCTCAGGATGGGTCAGTGGGTCCATGGGAAAGAAACAGCTGTACACTACAACCTGACCCATGAGGACCTGACTGACACTGTCACTGGCACACTCTGGCGCACACACACACACACACACACACATATTCCAACCAATATCACTCCACAGTCTTGCAGGGATCTGTGTCTTCTAACATGGTATCAAACTGTGTGTGAAGTCTAGCCTGGTCTAGACCTGTATCATGCTGTATGTGGAGGCTAGCCTGGTCTAGACCTATATCATACTGTATGTGGAGGCTAGCCTGGTCTAGACCTGTATCATGCTGTATGTGGAGGCTAGCCTGGTCTAGACCTGTATCATGCTGTATGTGGAGGCTAGCCTGGTCTAGACCTGTATCTTGCTGTATGTGGAGGCTAGCCTGGTCTAGACCTATATCATACTGTATGTGGAGGCTAGCCTGGTCTAGACCTGTATCATACTGTATGTGGAGGCTAGCCTGGTCTAGACCTGTATCATGCTGTATGTGGACGCTAGCCTGGTCTAGACCTGTATCATGCTGTATGTGGAGGCTAGCCTGGTCTAGACCTGTATCATGCTGTATGTGGAGGCTAGCCTAGTCTAGACCTGTATCATGCTGTATGTGGACGCTAGCCTGGTCTAGACCTGTTTCGTGAATAATGATGAATGAGAAAGTTAGACGCACAAATATCATACCCCCAGGACATGCTAACCTCTCACCATTACAATAACAGGGGAGGTTAGCATTTTTGGGGGTGTGTAAACTTTGTCACTCATCATTATTCACAATTCATCAGGACTATCCATAATCCTGGTAGCATCCACATTAATGTAGAATTGTTTAGAAACATATTCTATTCTTATTTACAATAAAAATGACTCCAAAATGATACAATACATTATTTACCATACATTTTTATTGGGCACAAAATAATCTGAAACAAAACAATGTCACAGCCGTCTTCCTGGAAGGAATAAGTGGACCAAAGTGCAGCATGGTAGGCGTACATATTCCTTTTATTTATAGAAAATGTAGCCAAGGAAACGACCGTGACGCTTAACTTCGGCTATAACGCCTCTAACAAAGTCAACTACCCACAAAACAACAGGGAAAGAAGGCTGCCTTAGTATTATTCCCAATCAGAGACAACGATAGACAGCAGTCCCTGATTGAGAACCATACCCGGCCAAAACAAAGAAATATAAAAAACATAGAAAATAGACCATAGAATGCCCACCCGAATCACACCCTGACCAAACCAAAACAGAGACATAAAAAGGCTCTCTCAGGTCAGGGCGTGACAAACAAACAGCAAATGCATCCAAGAAGTCACAAGCTTGATGTAGTCATTGAGTGCTATGAATATGGGACCAAATACTTAAATGTTTATTACTTTAATACACATATGTGAATTTGTCCCAATACTTTTGGTCCCCTAAAATGTGAGGATGATGTACAAAAAGTTCTGTAATTTCTAAAGGGTTCACCCGATATGGATGAAAATACCCTCAAATTACAGCTGACTCTGCACTTTAATCATAGTCATTGTATAATTTAAAATTATATAATGTTCTGGGGTACGGAGCCAAAACAAGAACAAAATGTTTCAAAGTCCCAATACATTTGGAGTGCACTGTAGTTTGACTGGTGAGCTTAGGGTGGTTTCTGAGTCCCGCAATAAGAGTTTAGATCCGTGTAACTCTACACAGTTGTGTTCTGTGAGTGTCACTGAGTAGGCTGATTGGCTGATTCACCATTTCATGGGATTACAACCCATAGGTCAGGCTGTACAGTGCATATAATTACACCCCCAATGCAATTCTGAATTCAAATATATCCATTTTGGGGGGAGGGTCAAATTAAATAATAATTGTTTTTGTTTAATTTATATAACAACATTCCAAACATGATCTTGTCCAATTGTGGCATGATTCCACAATTTGTATCCGTTTGCATTAGTTTCAATTTCGGACTTTAATTTTGAAGGCGAACTGCCGATTCCACTAATCATTTATTTTATTGTTTTTATTAACAACAAATAACAAAATATGCAGTCATACTTTACAACACAGTGTACAAAAAAATACTAACTTTATACACAAGGGTATACACATTTAAACAAAAACACACAAGGGTATACACATTTAAACAAAACCACACAAGGGTATACACATTTAAACAAAACCACACAAGGGTATACACATTTAAACAAAACCACACTAGGGTATACACATTTAAACAAAAACACACTAGGGTATACACATTTAAACAAAACACACTAGGGTATACACATGTAAACAAAAACACACAAGGGTGTACACATTTAAACAAAAACACACAAGGGTATACACATTTAAACAAAAACACACAAGGGTATACACATTTAAACAAAAACACACAAGGGTATACAGGCATTTAGGGTTTGCTTTGCTTTCCTTTTTTTAATGGAGCACAGTTACATTTTTAAAAAGTAATAATCTTGGCTTTTCTTTAGCCTACTTGCATTTATGTACAAAACATTTATCAATCATAAAAAATAGAGAGTGTAGACTGTTCTGATCCTGATGATTAACTAAAAGTAAAACATCCATATCATCAAGCTGTACCCTAGACCTAGTTCATCAACAAAAAATAAATGCGCAAGATCGGTCCCAAAAATCTTAGTACAAATCATTCAAAAAACCACACTTTCATCAATGTACATTTTAAATCTTGACAGTACCTGATTAACTGGATAAATTAAGTTAAGCATTTTAAAAGACACCACTTTCTATTTAAAAACCATACCGCTTTCCAATGAATGCTACTAAATGTAGAATTCCAGTATACTTTGCAGGCGTAAAAGCAGACTTGATAAGACCTGTAGGTGTTCACTGTAACTGAAATTCTATATTTATTCAAAAACATAATTATACAGTTGTCCATTTTCAGGAAATAATTGTGTCATTAACAAAATAATGTTCTCAAACCATCTTTGGAAAAATAAAGATTTATTCTTATATTTTATGTCTTTGTCATTCCAAATCAAACACCTATGAGGGGAGAAAGTATGTTTATACAGTATACAATTTACCAGGATAGTAATACTTGCTTATGGATATTGGCTAATTTAAGAGACATTTTATTTAGTTCAAAGTTACATTTTATGAGAAATTCAATTCCACCAACCTTTTGAATAATATTCCAAATTATATTCTTAAATTCAAGGGGTGTGAATACTTTCTTAATAACAAACACAAGATGTGAAAACAATTCATTTTCCAGAACTGGTTTGACAACAGCATTATCAACAATTATTGAGTGACTATATCATCATCCAGGCTTTATGAGAACACACAACATTCCAATCAGTCCTGAGGAGTTTCAAATAATGGCTGGTACTGTGCTCTTCTAGGAGAATGCAGTATAGCGGTTCTCCAAGTTCAACCGTTGAGTCATTTCTAGCCTCATTCTGCTTGAAGGAATTTAAATGTTTTAAAATCTAAATGTAATAACAATTATCTAAGAAAACTCTTTGTCAAGATGTTAATATTCCTTCTGCTAGAATATACTGGAATGCAGCCCTAGGACAAGTGAACTGGAACAAAGTTTCATTGCTTTCCAGCAAATATTATACATCTAATAAGGTGAAGGAAGTATCATATAAAGTCATTCACAGAGTGTACCCAGTAAAGAGGTCTTTACAGTACACATTTAAAATGGCTATTGATGACAAATGTGGGTTATGGTTGTGACCCAGAAAATAGTAACTTCTCATGTCAGAAGACTTTAGATTGAGTTAGAAAACTTCATGGAAAAACACTTTTAATGTTAATTTGAAAGACTGAAATTAGGTTTTATTTTGACCCAACTGATATGCCCTTGATTTAATTTTCATTGTAAATTTGCTTATTTTTCTTGGAAGAATCTTTATTCATAAAATGAAGTTGGTTCAGAACAAAGGCCTCTTTAATTTGTTTAAGATCTTTAAATTTGTGTACTTTTGTCTGTATATTTCTTTTTTTGTGTTACTATGCATCTTTTTATCAGTCTGGCTGTTGTACTGGGCTGTGCTTCCAGTACAGGACACGTTCTACTGGGCTGTGCTTCCAGTACAGGAAACGTTCTACTGGGCTGTGCTTCCAGTACAGGACACGTTCTACTGGGCTGTGCCTCCAGTACAGGACACGTTCTACTGGGCTGTGCTTCCAGTACAGGAAACGTTCTACTGGGCTGTGCTTCCAGTACAGGACACGTTCTACTGGGCTGTGCCTCCAGTACAGGACACGTTCTACTGGGCTGTGCTTCCAGTACAGGACACGTTCTACTGGGCTGTGCTTCCAGTACAGGACACGTTCTACTGGGCTGTGCTTCCAGTACAGGACACGTTCTACTGGGCTGTGCTTCCAGTACAGGACACGTTCTACTGGGCTGTGCTTCCAGTACAGGACACGTTCTACTGGGCTGTGCTTCCAGTACAGGACACGTTCTACTGGGCTTCCAGTACAGGACACGTTCTACTGGGCTGTGCTTCCAGTACAGGACACGTTCTACTGGGCTGTGCTTCCAGTACAGGACACGTTCTACTGGGCTTCCAGTACAGGACACGTTCTACTGGGCTGTGCTTCCAGTACAGGAAACGTTCTACTGGGCTGTGCTTCCAGTACAGGACATGTTCTACTGGGCTGGGCTTCCAGTACAGGACACGTTCTACTGGGCTTCCAGTACAGGACACGTTCTACTGGGCTGTGCTTCCAGTACAGGACACGTTCTACTGGGCTGTGCTTCCAGTACAGGACACGTTCTACTGGGCTTCCAGTACAGGACACGTTCTACTGGGCTGTGCTTCCAGTGCAGGACACGTTCTACTGGGCTGTGCTTCCAGTACAGGACACGTTCTACTGGGCTTCCAGTACAGGACACGTTCTACTGGGCTGTGCTTCCAGTACAGGACACGTTCTACTGGGCTGTGCTTCCAGTACAGGACACGTTCTACTGGGCTGTGCTTCCAGTACAGGACACGTTCTACTGGGCTGGGCTTCCAGTACAGGACACGTTCTACTGGGCTGTGCTTCCAGTGCAGGACACGTTCTACTGGGCTGTGCTTCCAGTGCAGGACACGTTCTACTGGGCTGTGCTTCCAGTGCAGGACACGTTCTACTGGGCTTCCAGTACAGGACACGTTCTACTGGGCTTCCAGTACAGGACACGTTCTACTGGGCTTCCAGTACAGGACACGTTCTACTGGGCTGGGCTTCCAGTACAGGACACGTTCTACTGGGCTGTGCTTGCAGTACAGGACACGTTCTACTGGGCTGGGCTTCCAGTACAGGACACGTTCTACTGGGCTTCCAGTACAGGACACGTTCTACTGGGCTGTGCTTCCAGTACAGGACACGTTCTACTGGGCTGTGCTTCCAGTACAGGACACGTTCTACTGGGCTGGGCTTCCAGTACAGGACACGTTCTACTGGGCTGGGCTTCCAGTACAGGACACGTTCTACTGGGCTTCCAGTACAGGACACGTTCTACTGGGCTTCCAGTACAGGACACGTTCTACTGGGCTTCCAGTGCAGGACACATTCTACTGGGCTGTGCTTCCAGTGCAGGACACGTTCTACTGGGCTGTGCTTCCAGTACAGGACACGTTCTACTGGGCTGTGCTTCCAGTACAGGACACGTTCTACTGGGCTGTGCTTCCAGTACAGGACACGTTCTACTGGGCTGTGCTTCCAGTGCAGGACACGTTCTACTGGGCTGTGCTTCCAGTACAGGACACGTTCTACTGGGCTGTGCTTCCAGTACAGGACACGTTCTACTGGGCTTCCAGTACAGGACACGTTCTACTGGGCTTCCAGTACAGGACACGTTCTACTGGGCTGTGCTTCCAGTACAGGACACGTTCTACTGGGCTGTGCTTCCAGTACAGGACACGTTCTACTGGGCTTCCAGTACAGGACACGTTCTACTGGGCTTCCAGTACAGGACACGTTCTACTGGGCTTCCAGTACAGGACACGTTCTACTGGGCTTCCAGTACAGGACACGTTCTACTGGGCTGGGCTTCCAGTACAGGACACGTTCTACTGGGCTGGGCTTCCAGTACAGGACACGTTCTACTGGGCTGTGCTTCCAGTACAGGACACGTTCTACTGGGCTGTGCTTCCAGTGCAGGACACGTTCTACTGGGCTGTGCTTCCAGTACAGGACACGTTCTACTGGGCTGTGCTTCCAGTACAGGACACGTTCTACTGGGCTTCCAGTACAGGACACGTTCTACTGGGCTTCCAGTACAGGACACGTTCTACTGGGCTGTGCTTCCTGTACAGGACACGTTCTACTGGGCTGTGCTTCCAGTACAGGACACGTTCTACTGGGCTGTGCTTCCAGTACAGGACACGTTCTACTGGGCTGTGCTTCCAGTACAGGACACGTTCTACTGGGCTGTGCTTCCAGTACAGGACACGTTCTACTGGGCTGTGCTTCCAGTACAGGACACGTTCTACTGGGCTGTGCTTCCAGTACAGGACACGTTCTACTGGGCTGTGCTTCCAGTACAGGACACGTTCTACTGGGCTGTGCCCAGTACAGGACATGTTCTACTGGGCTGTGCTTCCAGTACAGGACACGTTCTACTGGGCTTCCAGTACAGGACACGTTCTACTGGGCTGTGCTTCCAGTACAGGACACGTTCTACTGGGCTTCCAGTACAGGACACGTTCTACTGGGCTTCCAGTACAGGACACGTTCTACTGGGCTTCCAGTACAGGACACGTTCTACTGTGCCTCCAGTACAGGACACGTTCTACTCGGCTGTGCTTCCAGTACAGGACACGTTCTACTGGGCTGTGCCTCCAGTACAGGACACGTTCTACTGGGCTTCCAGTACAGGACACGTTCTACTGGGCTTCCAGTACAGGACACATTCTACTGGGCTGTGCCTCCAGTACAGGACACGTTCTACTGGGCTTCCAGTACAGGACACGTTCTACTGGGCTGTGCTTCCAGTACAGGACACGTTCTACTGGGCTGGGCTTCCAGTACAGGACACGTTCTACTGGGCTGTGCTTCCAGTACAGGACACATTCTACTGGGCTGTTCTTCCAGTACAGGACACGTTCTACTGGGCTTCCAGTACAGGACACGTTCTACTGGGCTGTGCTTCCAGTACAGGACACGTTCTACTGGGCTGTGCTTCCAGTACAGGACACGTTCTACTGGGCTGTGCTTCCAGTACAGGACACGTTCTACTGGGCTGTGCTTCCAGTACAGGACACGTTCTACTGGGCTGTGCTTCCAGTACAGGACACGTTCTACTGGGCTGTGCTTCCAGTACAGGACACGTTCTACTGGGCTGTGCTTCCAGTACAGGACACGCTCTACTGGGCTGTGCTTCCAGTACAGGACACGTTCTACTGGGCTGTGCTTCCAGTACAGGACACGTTCTACTGGGCTGTGCTTCCAGTACAGGACACGTTCTACTGGGCTGTGCTTCCAGTACAGGACACGTTCTACTGGGCTTCCAGTACAGGACACGTTCTACTGGGCTTCCAGTACAGGACACGTTCTACTGGGCTTCCAGTACAGGACACGTTCTACCTGGCTTCCAGTACAGGACACGTTCTACCTGGCTTCCAGTACAGGACACGTTCTACTGGGCTTCCAGTACAGGACACGTTCTACTGGGCTTCCAGTACAGGACACGTTCTACTGGGCTGTGCTTCCAGTACAGGACACGTTCTACTGGGCTTCCAGTACAGGACACGTTCTACTGGGCTTCCAGTACAGGACACGTTCTACTGGGCTGTGCTTCCAGTACAGGACACGTTCTACTGGGCTGTGCTTCCAGTACAGGACACGTTCTACTGGGCTGTGCTTCCAGTACAGGACACGTTCTACTGGGCTGTGCTTCCAGTACAGGACACGTTCTACTGGGCTGTGCTTCCAGTACAGGACACGTTCTACTGGGCTGTGCTTCCAGTACAGGACACGTTCTACTGGGCTGTGCTTCCAGTACAGGACACGTTCTACTGGGCTGTGCTTCCAGTACAGGACACGTTCTACTGGGCTGTGCTTCCAGTACAGGACACGTTCTACTGGGCTGTGCTTCCAGTACAGGACACGTTCTACTGGGCTGTGCTTCCAGTACAGGACACGTTCTACTGGGCTGTGCCCAGTACAGGACACGTTCTACTGGGCTGTGCTTCCAGTACAGGACACGTTCTACTGGGCTTCCAGTACAGGACACGTTCTACTGGGCTGTGCTTCCAGTACAGGACACGTTCTACTGGGCTTCCAGTACAGGACACGTTCTACTGGGCTTCCAGTACAGGACACGTTCTACTGGGCTTCCAGTACAGGACACGTTCTACTGTGCCTCCAGTACAGGACACGTTCTACTCGGCTGTGCTTCCAGTACAGGACACGTTCTACTGGGCTGTGCCTCCAGTACAGGACACGTTCTACTGGGCTTCCAGTACAGGACACGTTCTACTGGGCTTCCAGTACAGGACACGTTCTACTGGGCTTCCAGTACAGGACACATTCTACTGGGCTGTGCCTCCAGTACAGGACACGTTCTACTGGGCTTCCAGTACAGGACACGTTCTACTGGGCTGTGCTTCCAGTACAGGACACGTTCTACTGGGCTGGGCTTCCAGTACAGGACACGTTCTACTGGGCTGTGCTTCCAGTACAGGACACATTCTACTGGGCTGTTCTTCCAGTAGAGGACACGTTCTACTGGGCTTCCAGTACAGGACACGTTCTACTGGGCTGTGCTTCCAGTACAGGACACGTTCTACTGTGCTTCCAGTACAGGACACGTTCTACTGGGCTGTGCTTCCAGTACAGGACACGTTCTACTGGGCTGTGCTTCCAGTACAGGACACGTTCTACTGGGCTGTGCTTCCAGTACAGGACACGTTCTACTGGGCTGTGCTTCCAGTACAGGACACGTTCTACTGGGCTGTGCTTCCAGTACAGGACACGTTCTACTGGGCTGTGCTTCCAGTACAGGACACGTTCTACTGGGCTGTGCTTCCAGTACAGGACACGTTCTACTGGGCTGTGCTTCCAGTACAGGACACATTCTACTGGGCTGTGCTTCCAGTACAGGACACGTTCTACTGGGCTGTGCTTCCAGTACAGGACACGTTCTACTGGGCTTCCAGTACAGGACAC
This sequence comes from Oncorhynchus masou masou, assembly GCF_036934945.1. Classification (NCBI taxonomy): domain Eukaryota; kingdom Metazoa; phylum Chordata; class Actinopteri; order Salmoniformes; family Salmonidae; genus Oncorhynchus; species Oncorhynchus masou. Next base: position 14,757,787 of record NC_088220.1, on the reverse strand, counting down.
GTTCTACTGGGCTTCCAGTACAGGACACGTTCTACTGGGCTTCCAGTACAGGACACGTTCTACCTGGCTTCCAGTACAGGACACGTTCTACCTGGCTTCCAGTACAGGACACGTTCTACTGGGCTTCCAGTACAGGACACGTTCTACTGGGCTTCCAGTACAGGACACGTTCTACTGGGCTGTGCTTCCAGTACAGGACACGTTCTACTGGGCTTCCAGTACAGGACACGTTCTACTGGGCTTCCAGTACAGGACACGTTCTACTGGGCTGTGCTTCCAGTACAGGACACGTTCTACTGGGCTGTGCTACCAGTACAGGACACGTTCTACTGGGCTGTGCTTCCAGTACAGGACACGTTCTACTGGGCTGTGCTTCCAGTACAGGACACGTTCTACTGGGCTGTGCTTCCAGTACAGGACACGTTCTACTGGGCTGTGCTTCCAGTACAGGACACGTTCTACTGGGCTGTGCTTCCAGTACAGGACACGTTCTACTGGGCTGTGCTTCCAGTACAGGACACGTTCTACTGGGCTGTGCTTCCAGTACAGGACACGTTCTACTGGGCTTCCAGTACAGGACACGTTCTACTGGGCTGTGCCTCCAGTACAGGACACGTTCTACTGGGCTTCCAGTACAGGACACGTTCTACTGTGCCTCCAGTACAGGACACGTTCTACTCGGCTGTGCTTCCAGTACAGGACACGTTCTACTGGGCTGTGCCTCCAGTACAGGACACGTTCTACTGGGCTTCCAGTACAGGACACGTTCTACTGGGCTTCCAGTACAGGACACGTTCTACTGGGCTTCCAGTACAGGACACATTCTACTGGGCTGTGCCTCCAGTACAGGACTTACACGTTCTACTGGGCTTCCAGTACAGGACACGTTCTACAGGGCTGTGCTTCCAGTACAGGACACGTTCTACTGGGCTGGGCTTCCAGTACAGGACACGTTCTACTGGGCTGTGCTTCCAGTACAGGACACATTCTACTGGGCTGTTCTTCCAGTACAGGACACGTTCTACTGGGCTTCCAGTACAGGACACGTTCTACTGGGCTGTGCTTCCAGTACAGGACACGTTCTACTGGGCTGTGCTTCCAGTACAGGACACGTTCTACTGGGCTGTGCTTCCAGTACAGGACACGTTCTACTGGGCTGTGCTTCCAGTACAGGACACGTTCTACTGGGCTGTGCTTCCAGTACAGGACACGTTCTACTGGGCTGTGCTTCCAGTACAGGACACGTTCTACTGGGCTGTGCTTCCAGTACAGGACACGTTCTACTGGGCTGTGCTTCCAGTACAGGACACGTTCTACTGGGCTGTGCTTCCAGTACAGGACACGTTCTACTGGGCTGTGCTTCCAGTACAGGACACGTTCTACTGGGCTTCCAGTACAGGACACGTTCTACTGGGCTTCCAGTACAGGACACGTTCTACTGGGCTTCCAGTACAGGACACGTTCTACCTGGCTTCCAGTACAGGACACGTTCTACCTGGCTTCCAGTACAGGACACGTTCTACTGGGCTTCCAGTACAGGACACGTTCTACTGGGCTTCCAGTACAGGACACGTTCTACTGGGCTGTGCTTCCAGTACAGGACACGTTCTACTGGGCTTCCAGTACAGGACACGTTCTACTGGGCTTCCAGTACAGGACACGTTCTACTGGGCTGTGCTTCCAGTACAGGACACGTTCTACTGGGCTGTGCTTCCAGTACAGGACACGTTCTACTGGGCTGTGCTTCCAGTACAGGACACGTTCTACTGGGCTGTGCTTCCAGTACAGGACACGTTCTACTGGGCTGTGCTTCCAGTACAGGACACGTTCTACTGGGCTGTGCTTCCAGTACAGGACACGTTCTACTGGGCTGTGCTTCCAGTACAGGACACGTTCTACTGGGCTGTGCTTCCAGTACAGGACACGTTCTACTGGGCTGTGCTTCCAGTACAGGACACGTTCTACTGGGCTTCCAGTACAGGACACGTTCTACTGGGCTGTGCCTCCAGTACAGGACACGTTCTACTGGGCTGTGCTTCCAGTACAGGACACGTTCTACTGGGCTGTGCTTCCAGTACAGGACACGTTCTACTGGGCTGTGCTTCCAGTACAGGACACGTTCTACTGGGCTTCCAGTACAGGACACGTTCTACTGGGCTGTGCTTCCAGTACAGGACACGTTCTACTGGGCTGTGCTTCCAGTACAGGACACGTTCTACTGGGCTGTGCTTCCAGTACAGGACACGTTCTACTGGGCTGTGCTTCCAGTACAGGACACGTTCTACTGGACTGTGCTTCCAGTACAGGACACGTTCTACTGGGCTGTGCTTCCAGTACAGGACACGTCCTACTGGGCTTCCAGTACAGGACACGTTCTACTGGGCTTCCAGTCCACCTGGACCTCTTTAGAGCTATTCTATAGTGAACAACAAAATAAACTCAACATCCAACAATTCCACTTAGTTACACTTCATATAAGGAAATCAGTCAATTGAAATATATTCATTAGGCCCTAATCTAAGGATTTCACATGACTGGCTGTGGCTCATCCATGGGTGGGCCTGGGAGGACATAGGCCAATCTGAGTTTTTCACCACAAAAGGGATTTATTAGAGACAGAAATACTTATCCATTTCATCAGCTGTCCGGGTGGCTGGTCTCAGACGATTCCGCAGGTGAAGAAGCCGGATTCGGAGGTCATGGTTGGCGTGGTTACTGATGTAGAGGTCATGGTTGTCGTGGTTACTGATGTGGAGGTCATGGTTGGCGTGGTTACTGATGTCGAGGTCATGGTTGGCGTGGTTACACGTGGTCTGCGGTTGTGAGGCCGGTTGGACGTACTGATAAATTCTCTAAAACGACGTTGGAGGCAGAAATGAATGTTCAATTCTCTGGAAAGAGCTCTGGTGGACATTCTTGCACTCAGCATGCCAAATGCACACTCCTTCAAAACTTGACAGACCTGTGGCATTGTGTTGTGTGACAAAACTGCAGACTTTAGAGTGTCATTTTATTAGCCCTAGTACAAGCTGCACCTGTGTAATGATCATGCTGTTCAATCAGGTTCTTGATATGTTACACCTGCCAGGTGGATGGGTTATCTTGGCAAAGGAGAAATGCTCACTAACAAATTGTAAACCAATGTGTGCATAACACTTGAGAGAAATAAGCTTTCTGTGCATATGGAACATTTCTGGGATCTTTTATTTCAGCTCATGAACAATGGGACCAACACTTTACATGTTGCGTTTATATATTTTTGTTCAGTATAGATTGAAGCATGATGCTGCAAGGTGGGATCACATTCTGCATGGGGCACATATGAATACTGATGGTACTGAATGAATGCTGACTTAACTGTATATGACAATATGATGCTGTTATAACGTACAGCTCAACCAAAGCATTAGCTACCAAATATCCTTATCATACATCTATTTAACTAAGACCCAAAACTGATCTATCATCAGCGTTGACTTAATTTCATTTGGAAAGAATGAGAGCAATTTCCTTTTTAGAAAAAAAAGCATTGTTCACCTACTAATGAGAGCCATATGTCGGGCAATGCATACTAAATGTTAGTCCATAACTCTATAGTAGGCTGCAGGGCTTCATAATCACGTGTTAACTTCTGTTCTGAGGAAGATACAATAGAGGGGAGGTGTGGACCGGTGTGTGTGAGAGAGGGGTGGCAGTGTTTCAAATGATGCAACAAATTGAACCAACAGAAAGACCCAGACAGCATGTATGAAATCCATGTCGCTTCCTGCTTTCATTTCCTACAGCCAGGACTTCAAATAAAAAAAAAATGTATACAATTATGTTATACCCTAGTTCAGACGGTTTAGCTGATTTATGTTTTAAATAAACACCGGAGATTAAATATAGCTTGCATGTTATCAATCTAAGCCAACCTCATCTGCTTTGCCCCACAGCTGCACACGCGTCAACACACACTTTACTGCTGGGACTTGTTTATGGTGTATTAGCTCGGTTTCCATCCAAACTAGGTTTGACTTTTCTCAATAGCTAGGTTTCCATCCAAACTAGGTTTGACTTTTCTCAATAGCTAGATTTACATCCAAACTAGGTTTGACTTTTCTCAATAGCTAGATTTACATCCAATTGGCGACATATTTTCATGTGAATATTCTAAAATCAGAGATGTGTTTCTATCAAAACAAATTGTTGCCTGTAAAAGGCTGTGCCTGGTGACATACTGCACATAAAAATACCTGTTGCGGTTAAATTCCCTGTTACCGAATTAAACAAATAGAACATTAAATGGGTTTCCATCGCATTTAACTCTCTGCAGATACAGCGCAATATTATTTTTATTTGTCAAACGGCTGCCAAGCATCGATTATCATGTCATCAGAATAAGACCCATGATATTTATTGGAGAGGAGCATCAAGATCACCACTGTGCTCTTTCACCACCCTGTGAAGTTCATTACTTATTTCATCTGTAGCCTATAAACTGCATGCTTCTCCGAGTCATAGTGGGAGGACCACACAATATAATCACGTGACTCCAATATGTTATTATATCAATATTTGCACATAAGATTCACTGCCATTTCTTGCATAATTCATTTTATCGACACAAAAAGATTCTGCATTGTCTAGCGTATTATGTCTGCAATTGGAAATTGCACTGACAAATTTGCTGTTTCCATCACGCCATGTTTTATCCGTTACTCGCATAAAAACTTTGGATGGAAACATAGTTATAGTTGGTTATGCAGTTTCTGATTAGATTAGGCTAATGTTGGAGGCATGGCGCTATAGGGGAGAGACAAACATGTCTGTAGGCTACATACATTAACTGGGTCAGAATATGCTGGGGCAACAGACTAGTAATTAGAACATGCATACGTTACATACAGAAGCACAGTCGTGGGCGTCTATTTACATCTGAAAATGAAAGCCAACCAGCAGTAGCAATAAATCCTTTGATTTAAGAGAGCACACCAGATTATTTTATGTGTGTGTGTATATGTATATATATATGTATGTATGTATGTATGTATGTATGTGTGTATGTGTGTATGTGTGTATGTGTGTATGTATGGGTGTATGTGTGTGTGTGTGTGTGTACACACACACACACACACACACACACACACACACACACACACACACACACACATATATATATATATATATACATACATATACACATACATATATACACACACGGCTTTCTGGCATAGTTTGAAAATAGGAACCACATGAGGAAGCATGAGGCAACAACAATAACATGACAGAACTCAAGTTGAGGTTTTATCCTTTTTGTTTATTTATTTAGAACTTTGATAAAATGTCAGTTCCTCCTCCACAGACAGACGCATGTAGGAGCCTGTCCAACAGTCACCCCGAACCTTTGACCAGGCTCAGACAGGGGGACCCCTCATAGGCCTAGCAGCCCCTCCAAAATGGAGTTATTGTTTTTTAAAAACAACGCAGCAACTCTGCCGTCACAACCAATCCCGACGTCCCTGTAAGTTTCATGTAAAATCTTGAACATTTCCCTCCTTTAAAAAAAATTACAAGTACCGTTGACTTATGTACAAATCAAAAACTGTCCAACAAAGTTACAAACTTATTGCTTCTTCCAACCCATTGAAGTATTATGCGTTTAATACACGGGTGCTTCATGTCTTTCTAACTCAGGGATCAACACATCTCCTTTCTCTTTTGGGGAGTTTCCTAAAAAAAAAGTTTAAAAAAAAGGATGTTGAAGAAGGTGAATATGTGACACATGTTGGTCGTAAAGGACCAATCAGACGTCAGAACTGAACAGAAGATACAACAGCTCTCTCCACAGGAGGCAACGAGCTACTGCTCAGATGTCCATCTCAAACTGGCTGTCATCTAGGGAGAGAGAGGAGAAAAGAGAGACATTAACAAAACTGTCGTTACTTGTATCTGTACACTAAGTCCTAACCACACCCATAATAACGGATTGACCGGGGGGGGGGGGGGCAGTGTTGTGTTCATGTTTCTTATCAACTTCGTGTTTTTGTCAACTCCAGACAGGAGAGACAAATCTCCCAGAGCAGACACAATCCCCTAACCCAATCCACCCACCTCCCCCTCCCCTCCTCTTAACCCCTCTGTCTGTCTGGGGGGGCACTAGTTGCAGACAGTGTCACTAAGTATCAGGTTGGTTATCTGTGCTGAGTTAGTTGAGGTCAGGCCAGCACAAGGACACTAGATAACCAGTGAAATAGAGCTTGTCGTTTCAACAGCAGAGAGGGTGTGGCCAGAGGTTTGACTGCATCTGCTATTGGTTACGAGATGACTGGTGGAGAAGGCACACCATCCTCTATTGCTTTCTTTCTCTCTGACCTCCCTCTTTCTGCCCATCTCTAGCGCTCTCACCTCTCTGCTTTCTCCCTCCTCTCTGTCCCTCTCTCTCTACTTAACTAGCCTACAGGTCACCATCATTGTACAGTGTGTGTTTTCAACCCCCAAAACAAAACCGTACCCTATGACAACGATAGCCAGCTGATAGTAGAGACATCTTCAGCCAAGTAACAGATAAGATACACAGAGATAGTTGCAGTTTTGGATAGGAGAACATTATACAATGTTCTATGGGCAATTCCACGATAGCGGAATTGCAACGAGACTTAAAATGTATGCCAAACAAAATCCATTGATTACAAGTTTAACAAACCATACAACTTTATGATACTTTTAACAATTTAAACAGAACATTTTCCAAAAGCGCATTTACTGGAAGAACTGTGCAGATGCAAAGTTTGGTAACAGAAATACAGTAAAATCTCCCTCAGTTTGTGTCCACAGTTTCCAAAAACTCAACGATTCAACGAAGTCTGCAGAAAGAATGGGGTGTCAGCTATGACATATATATTTATATATATTTGGGTAAGTGAAGTGGATTTACACCCGGTAACGTAATTGCGGTGCCAAAATCACATCATGGGTCCCTGTACTACACATCTGTACTACACAGAAATGCCTAATTATGGAAATGAAGGTCATTTCTTCATGGTGATGCATCCTAAATTGGTACACAAAAAAGGTAGGAATATGCATTATCCTCTTTTGCATATTTGGGTATTACTCTACATATATATACACACTAATTAGTACATGTAACATGTATATACTAATTATTTTACATGAGCTCTGCCCCTTAACAAGACCAAATCTGTACAGAACTATGTACTGCTTTCCTGAACTCTACAGAACTATGTACTGCTTTCCTGAACTCTACAGAACTATGCACTGCTTTCCTGAACTCTACAGAACTATGTACTGCTTTCCTGAACTCTACAGAACTATGTACTGCTTTCCTGAACTCTACAGAACTATGTACTGCTTTCCTGAACTCTACAGAACTATGTACTGCTTTCCTGAACTCTACAGAACTATGTACTGCTTTCCTGAACTCTACAGAACTATGTACTGCTTTACTGAACTCTACAGAACTATGTACTGCTTTCCTGAACTCTATAGAACTATGTACTGCTTTCCTGAACTCTACAGAACTACAGTGCCTTGCGAAAGTATTCAGCCCCCTTGAACTTTGCGACCTTTTGCCACATTTCAGGCTTCAAACATAAATATATAAAACTGTATTTTTTTGTGAAGAATCAACAACAAGTGGGACACAATCATGAAGTGGAATGACATTTATTGGATATTTCAAACTTTTTTAACAAATCAAAAACTGAAAAATTGGGCGTGCAAAATTATTCAGCCCCTTTACTTTCAGTGCAGCAAACTCTCTCCAGAAGTTCAGTGAGGATCTCTGAATGATCCAATGTTGACCTAAATGACTAATGATGATAAATACAATCCACCTGTATGTAATCAAGTCTCCGTATAAATGCACCTGCACTGTGATAGTCTCAGAGGTCCGGTAAAAGCGCAGAGAGCATCATGAAGAACAAGGAACACACCAGGCAGGTCCGAGATACTGTTGTGAAGAAGTTTAAAGCCTGATTTGGATACAAAAAGATTTCCCAAGCTTTAAACATCCCAAGGAGCACTGTGCAAGCGATAATATTGAAATGGAAGGAGTATCAGACCACTGCAAATCTACCAAGACCTGGCCATCCCTCTAAACTTTCAGCTCATACAAGGAGAAGACTGACCAGAGATGCAGCCAAGAGGCCCACGATCACTCTGGATGAACTGCAGAGATCTACAGCTGAGGTGGGAGACTCTGTCCATAGGACAACAATCAGTCTTATATTGCACAAATCTGGCCTTTATGGAAGAGTGGCAAGAAGAAAGCCATTTCTTAAAGATATCCATAAAAAGTGTTGTTTAAAGTTTGCCACAAGCCACCTGGGAGACACACCAAACATGTGGAAGAAGGTGCTCTGGTCAGATGAAACCAAAATTGAACTTTTTGGCAACAATGCAAAACGTTATGTTTGGCGTAAAAGCAACACAGCTCATCACAATGAACACACCATACCCACTGTCAAACATGGTGGTGGCAGCATCATGGTTTGGGCCTGCTTTTCTTCAGCAGGGACAGGGAAGATGGTTAAAATTGATGGGAAGATGGATGGAGCCAAATACAGGACCATTCTGGAAGAATGGAGTCTGCAAAAGACCTGAGACTGGGACGGAGATTTGTCTTCCAACAAGACAATGATCCAAAACATAAAGCAAAATCTACAATGGAATGGTTCAAAAATAAACATATCCAGGTGTTAGAATGGCCAAGTCAAAGTCCAGACCTGAATCCAATCGAGAATCTGTGGAAAGAACTGAAAACTGCTGTTCACAAATGCTCTCCATCCAACCTCACTGAGCTCAATCTGTTTTGCAAGGAGGAATGGGAAAAAGTTTCAGTCTCTCGATGTGCAAAACTGATAGAGACATACCCCAAGCGACTTACAGCTGTAATCGCAGCAAAAGGTGGCGCTACAAAGTATTAACTTAAGGGGGCTGAATAATTTTGCACGCCCAATATTTCAGGTTTTGATTTGTTAAAAAAGTTTGAAATATCCAATAAATGTCGTTCCACTTCATGATTGTGTCCCACTTGTTGTTGATTCTTCACAAAAAAATACAGTTTTATATCTTTATGTTTGAAGCCTGAAATGTGGCAAAAGGTCGCAAAGTTCAAGGGGGCCGAATACTTTCGCAAGGCACTGTATGTACTGCTTTACTGAACTCTACAGAACTATGTACTGCTTTCCTGAACTCTACAGAACTATGTACTGCTTTACTGAAATCTGCTGTGAGAGCAGAATTATGTTATAATGCTGTAATTGCATCAAATGGTTGTTTTATGCAACAGAATAGAGGGTTCTTATAACTCTATTGTGTCTGTGTGAACTGAAAGTGGGCCTCAGGGGGATTTAACACTGACAGGAGATGTACATGGTGAAGCCCCAAAATTGCCCTCGCTAGACGTCTGTGTTTCAGACATAAGGAAGTGGATGGCTGCAAACGTTCTACTTTTAAACTCGGACAAAACAGAGATGCTTGTTCTAGGTCCCAAGAAACAAAGAGATCTTCTGTTGAATCTGACAATTAATCTTGATGGTTGTACAGTCATCTCAAATAAAACTGAAGGACCTCGGCGTTACTCTGGACCCTGATCTCTCTTTTGACGAACATATTAAGACTGTTTCAAGGACAGCTTTTTTTCCATCTACATAACATTGCAAACATCAGAAACTTTCCGTCCAAAAATGATGCAGAAAAATGTATCCATGCTTTTGTTACTTCTAGGTTAGACTACTTGCAATGCTCTACTTTCCGGCTACCCGGATAAAGCACTAAATAAACTTCAGTTAGTGCTAAATATGGCTGCTAGAATCCTGACTAGAACCAAGAAATTTGATCATATTACTCCAGTGATAGCCTCCCTACACTGGCTTCCTGTTAAGGCAAGGTTTAATTGCAAGGTTTTACTGCTAACCTACAAAACATTACATAGGCTTGCTCCTACCCATCCTGCCGTACATACCTACACGTACGCTACAGTCACAAGACGCAGGCCTCATAATTGTCCCAATAATTTCTAAGCAAACAGCTGGAGGCAGGGCTATCTCCTATTGAGCTCCATTTTTATGGAATGGTCTGCCTACCCATGTGAGAGACACAGACTAGGTCTCTATCATTAAGTCTTTATTGAAGACTCATCTCTTCAGTAGGTCAAATGGTTGAGTGTAGTCTGGCCCAGGAGTGTGAAGGTGAAAGGAAAGGCAATGGAGCAACGAACCACCCTTGTTGTCTCTGACTGGCCGGTTCCCCTCTCTCCACTGGGATTCTCTGCCTCTAACCCTATTACAGGGGCTGAGTCACTGGCGCTCTTCCATGCCGTCCCTAGGAGGGGTGCGTCACTTGAGTGGGTTGAGTCATGGTTGGTGCCCCCCATTGGGTTGTGCCGTGGCGGAGATCTTTGTGGGCTATACTCGGCCTTGTCTCAGGATGGTAAGTTGGTGGTTGAAGATATCCCTCTAGTGGTGTGGGGCTGTGCTTTGGCAAACTGGGTGGGGTTATATCCTGCCTGTTTGGCCCTGTCCGGGGTATCATTGGATGGGGCCACAGTGTCTCCTGACCACTCCTGTCTCAGCCTCCAGTATTTATGCTGCAATAGTTTGTGTCGGGGGGCTAGGGTCAGTCTGTTGTATCTGGAGTACTTCTCCTGTCTAATCCAGTGTCCTGTGTGAATTTAAGTATGCTCTCGCTAATTCTCTCTCTCTCTCACAGGACCTGAGCCCTAGGACCATGCCTCAGGACTACTTGGCATGATGACTACTTGCTTTCCCAAGTCCACCTGGCCGTGCAGCTGCTCCAGTTTCAACTGTTCTGCCTGCGGCAATGGAACCCTGACCGGTTCACCGGATGTGCTACCTGTCCCAGACCTGCTGTTTTCAACTCTCTAGTGACAGCAGGAGTGGTAGAGATTGTCTATGAAAAGCCAACTGACATTTACTCCTGAGGTGCTGACTTGTTGCACCCTCGACAACTACTGTGATTATTATTATTTGACCATGCTGATCATTTATGAACATCTTGGCCATGTTCTGTTATAATCTCCACCCAGCACAGCCAGAAGAGGACTGGCCATCCCTCAGAGCCTGGTTTCTTTCTAGGTTTCTTCCTAGGTTCTGGCTTATCTAAGGAGTTTTTCCTAGCCACCATGCTTCTACACCTGCATTGCTTGCGGTTTGGGGTTTTAGGCTGGGTTTCTGTACAGCACTTTGATATATCAGCTGATGTAAGGGCTACATAAATAAATTTGAATTGATGTACGATGTCTTTGGGTGATACCGCATTCCAGAGCATGAGTTAATGTTTCTGTACTGGGGTGCCGGGGGAAGATGGCGCCAGTATGGAGTTGGGGGGCCAGACCCTAGTCTCTACATAATGACGACAGTTCTTACAGCAGATATTGTCTGCTGTGAATTATAAGTATCTTTCATACAAATGTTAACCTTGTGACCCATTCCATACATCTGTTGTTCTGTCTTGTAAACTGAAGGAGGATAGACTTGGCTATAAAAAATGCTCATTGAGTTCTCAGTGATCACCAGGGGTGATTAGCTCCATTATTGAGTTCTCAGCTGGTGATCATCACCTCCAGGGGTGATTACCGACCAGCTCCATTACTGCACTAATTAAATAATACAGTTTGATTGATTTGAAGAAATCTAAAAGTCTCTCCTTTTGATTACAATCATTCCACCACACTGCTGTACAGTCCAAATTTGTGACCCCAATTGTTCTTTGTGACTACTACAATTATCCATTATAACCAAATCTGTTGCAGAAATTCAGTTACCAATTTCTCAAATTCTGTTACCGATTTGGTAACAGAATTAAGTTTTAATCGCTTAATAATTCATAAACAAACTTGATATTAGTAAAAACAACATAACTAATTGATAGGTTACCTTTATTTTCATTATCCTTCCTCAAGAGGGAAATTATAAAATATCTTGAAGATCTGAGTTTTTGATAACAGGGTATCAAGGCACAAGACAATGTCTCAAACTTACTGCAGGCATTAAAAAATATCCAAAAGTAAATAGAAGTGTTGATATTCGTTGGCAGGGGTATTTACTTCAACAGTATTGTGTTCTGAGGCATTTGTAATACCTTAAAGACTTTTTAAAATGGTAGATATTGTGTAAATGCCTTTTCCATCTCAAATCAAAGCCTTATCTTATTCCTAATTTTAAAGATGGATTTTTTTTTGAAAAGCATATATTTGCCTCCGCTATCATTTGACATGCTCCTATAAACTTCACGTTGGTGCTCATTGGCCCCTTTAGGCTACATCTAGGAAGAAACCATTGTTCTATAGTAAATGAACAGGGCCCAGGACTTGGAAGGCTAGGTCCTGACTGACTTGTATTAGGTAGGCCTATTACATAACTTTGGGTCCAAGGCTGCAGTGGCCAAGTTTCACAGTACTGTCATAGGCCTAGTAACTCTCCACAAACACAACACAGACAGGAACAGCAGCAGGCGACAATGCCGGACAGGAGCAGCAGCGGGCGACAATGCCTGACAGGAGCAGCAGCGGGCGACAATGCCTGACAGGAACAGCAGCAGGCGACAATGCCTGACAGGAGCAGCAGCGGGCGACAATGCCTGACAGGAACAGCAGCAGGCGACAATGCCGGACAGGAGCAGCAGCGGGCGACAATGCCTGACAGGAACAGCAGCGGGCGACAATGCCTGACAGGAGCAGCAGCGGGCGACAATGCCTGACAGGAGCAGCAGCAGGCGACAATGCCTGACAGGAACAGCAGCGGGCGACAATGCCTGACAGGAGCAGCAGCAGGCGACAATGCCTGACAGGAGCAGCAGCAGGCGACAATGCCTGACAGGAGCAGCAGCAGGCGACAATGCCTGACAGGAGCAGCAGCAGGCGACAAAGTCTGACATGGTATCAAGGGTTTTACACAATAACACAGATGTTGATACTGCGTACACACACACACACACACACACACACACACACACACGTCTGTTAAGAATATTTAACAAGGTTACACTGTACACGCAAAAAGTTAGCCTACGTTTCACAAAGATGGGAATAAATTGGCAACAATGTGCATGGATAGCAGGCAACACTAGGTTCCATAACGACAAAGAACAAAGCCACGTACATGTCAACATTATCATGTAGGTGGTTTAATGGAAATAAAAAGTAGGGTAGAGCTAGCAGCAGGTTACACCAGTTTGTACGTACCACGTCCTCTTTGAGCTCTGTGTGTGTGTACGTACACGGGTTCATATGCAAGTTTGTCAGTGTGCACGTCTGTACAGAATGTGTGCGTGTTTACATACCGTACGCATCGTCTCGTGTGTTTACATACCGTACGCATCGTCTCGCGTGTTTACATACCGTACGCATCGTCTCGCGTGTTTACATACCGTACGCATCGTCTCGCGTGTTTACATACCGTACGCATCGTCTCGCGTGTTTACATACCGTACGCATCGTCTCGTGTGTTTACATACCGTACGCATTGTCTCGTGTGTTTACATACCGTACGCATCGTCTCGTGTGTTTATATACCGTACGCATCGCCTCGCGTGTTTACATACCGTACGCATCGTCTCGCGTGTTTATATACCGTACGCATCGCCTCATGTGTTTACATACCGTACGCATCGTCTCGTGTGTTTATATACCATATGCATCGTCCCGTGTTTACACATACCGTATGCATCGTCTCGTGTGTTTATATACCATATGCATCGTCCCGTGTGTTTACATACCGTATGCATCGTCTCGTGTGTTTATATACCATATGCATGTCAAGTGGGGCGGCAGATAGCCTAGTGGTTAGAGCATTGGACTAGTAACTGAAAGGTTGCAAGATCGAATCCCCGAGGTGACGAGGTAAAAATCTGTTGTTCTGCCCCTGAACAAGGCAGTTAACCCACTGTTCCTAGGCCTTCATTGAAAATAAGAATTTGTTCTTAACTGACTTGCCTAGTTAAATAAAAAGGTATGCATGTCTAGTGTGTGCATACTCCTACCTGCCAGGTCCTTCTCCTCCTCCAGCTCCTCTTTTAGTTCCTGTAGTTTGCCCAGAGGGTGCAGAGCGGGCACCGTCACCCCAGGGATCTGCGGCAGGCAGCAGGGGGGGGTACGGGCGATGGGAGAGTTCCGACAGTCCAGGAGGAACTTCCTGTCATAGATTATGCGTGTTCCTGTCAGAGGTAGGGGGGGGGGGGGTCAGTTAACTTGCCAGTGAAGGGAACTGCACCATGTTGACCAAAGCATTGTGGTAAAACACATGTAAATGGACTCATGTACCATAAATCTGTTAGAGGGACTAGTGGTCTACAAAATGGAGGCTTTAGTTCCTGATTTATCTAATCTGGTCCTTGAAAACTGGCCATGAAATGTCTGATGTCAAAACAACAAATACAAGAGAGTAATAAGTCCCTGACAGGGCAGAGGGAGGGATGTATCTGGAAGGAACGGAGAGTCCACCCCTCCCTGGCCTCAGGGTCAAGGCTGTTGGATGCATTCCAAAACACACACACCCTGTTCTCAGCCCAACGAGAGGGAGGATACGGAGGGGTGGTCGGTGGGTTGGCAGTAGTGTAGCACAGCAACATGTTATCCTAGAACCAGAAAGTGGTGACAGAAGGCAGACTAGAACCAAACACACATAACTCTGTTGCCTGCACCGTGTAGTACACTTCAGGAGCACTGTGTAGCCTGCGCCGTGTAGTACACTTCAGGAGCACTGTGTAGCCTGCACCGTGTAGTACACTTCAGGAGCACTGTGTAGCCTGCACCGTGTAGTACAATTCAGATGTGTGCTGTGGTCACCAGCAGAGTTTCCTCTACATTCTGTTTGCTTAGGGGGGCTGACGAGGCATCTTGTGGTGATACCCCATTCCTGAGGTGTTGAGGCAAACACCTTGGTTGTTCTGGAACTAAATATCATCTTCTCCTCCCCTAGACTATTAGGCATACGTAAAGGACTTGCTACTCCATAATGTGTTGGGATGTCTACAGTAGAGACTGGTTGGTAAACAACTGGGCTCTGACAGGTTGCTGACAGACTGATGTCATCCTTTAATGGAATATTGATAAACAGCCGCTAGATATATCATACTGAATATCATGCTGATGAACTGAAGTTTGACCTGAACCACTGTGTACTAGATTAACTCGTTAGCAGACTGACAGAACATTTGATAAACAGCCGTTAGATGAGAATCATCCAATGTTTTGGTGTCTACGAGTGAAGTCTGCCCTGGACAGGGTCAAAACAGAGGTGCAGTGCAGTATTTAGAATTAGTACACAGCATGCTGGAGTTAAAACTGTTTTGCACTTTAGCAGTTCTATTTCCACACACACTATAGAAACCTCTGCCAGTTGAGCACCCTATCCTGAACAAAAGGGGAGGGGGAGGAGTGTGTGTGTGTGTGTGTGTGTGTGTGTGTGTGTGTGTGTGTGTGTGTGTGTGTGTGTGTGTGTGTGTGTGTGAGGGTACATTGGGGCAGGAAATCAGGGAGAATTATACAGAGAGAGCAGGCCAGCCAGCAACTAAACTATAGTGCCCTGGCCATGAGTTATGCAGAAGAGGCCCAGCTCTTTGTCCACAGGAAACGTACCACAGCCCATGTAATGCGCCTCATTCTGTTTTGTGGCAATGGGACAACACCATCCCTCATTACAACAGGGAGTGGAGTTGGTACATGATTGGCCGAGGGACAGGAAGAGTCTCTCCATATCATGTGCATGCTTGTTGTGCTCACATCAGCAGTTAGTCGCATAAAATGGACTTCTGGTTTTAGAGACATAGTGTCAAACTGTTCTAGACCATCTGTTGTAAGGCATCAATGAAGAATCCCCAATAAGCAGTGTAACGACAGTAACAGCTGTTATAGCCATGTTATAACTACTCCTTAAAGTGCATAACTAAGTTGTTCTGGTCTGGCCATGCCTTCCACAACACATAAGAGTCGTGAAGGATCCATAGAGGGCCTGAAACTACACTGCTTTCTGCTCTCCTCAGCTAAATCACACATTGCACCACTCCCTCCAGGTTTCCTCCCACATGTCCTAACTTCAACCATTCTTAGAAAGGCCTATTTGCACACCATTTATGCTTCCCAATCCCTCCCCCGTTTTCTCCCTCGCTCCAAGTCTACCTCTCTCACCCTCTCTCTCTACTTGGCTGGAACACAATGTTCCCTACAGTATTCCTGAAATGCACCAGGGCAGCTGTGGGTCACACAGAGGGGATGTCTCCTCTCCTTCCCAATCAGCCCTGAATCTGGCCCCGCCCACCCATGAATCTGGCCCAGCCCACTCGTAGGTCATAGTTTAAGAGGAGCTTGTTGTCCACCAGTATTTTTCCGCTTCAGAACGTTGCACAGGCCAAATTTGACAACCATAACTCCCGACACTATGGCTCCTTCGCTTACATAATGTGCCATGGTTTTCTGTTATGTTGCAGATCCCAAAGAACAAAACATCTGTCTCTAAGCTAAAACTACATTTGGCCCAGTCAAACTTAATTAGGAATTGGTTCCCAACATAGCACCTTACATGCGTGTTGTTGTGAATGGGAATTGCAGCAGCCAGCTCTCTGGCAAGCGAGTTTGCACAGGTTTGAGCTGTGTGTAGTAAACAGACAGTACCGAATCCGACCACCAGACTGCACGTAAGCAGCCATGAGGTTGAACCAATGAGCGTGAACAAGTAAACCTAGTTTTTTCCCCACATCCTGAAAAATGCATTTTTTTATTTTCATCTGTCAATAAGAAAAGCTTTACCAGTAAAGGAAGTGACCGCTGTATTAAAAAGACTGGAGGCAATAATATGAATGAAGTTGCATTTAAAACATCACATAGCAAGCATACACAATTTCCAACAAACACAGTACATACAGTACGCTGCAAGTCAAACAGACAGACGGAGTACAGTACGCGACAAGTCAAACAGACAGACCACAGTACGCTACAAGTCAAACAGACAGATAGCTAGACTAGTTTTAGCCAGCTAAGCGCGTGGTGCGCATGTATTATGCACGACCAAAATAAAGTCGCGAGACTAAGGGTTGAGTAACGTTGATGAGTGGTTGCAAGATTTGGGTAAGTAAATGTACTTTTCAAAACATCTATACATAACGTGAACATGTTATTTCCTTGCATAACCTTAGACAAGTTAGCTAGTTTAGTTCCCCTTTTCCCACAACATAACGTTGGTTTTCTATCTGTAATTTGTTTTGGCTGGCTAAAGTTAGCTAAATTATCCCTGGTACAAGACGTGTTGTACGTGGTTGATCATAAACAAGCAAAACGTCCGGCTCCGTGCTCTTACCCCCGGGCGTTGTGGAGAAGAGAGTACCCCCGGGAGTCTGACTGTAGCAGTCTGGGAGCTGAGACCAGTCTTTCAGGGTGAGAACCCGGGTAGGGATTGGGCAACTCTTCGCCTGCTGAGAGTTGGTTGTCATCCTGAGTTTGTTTGGGTTCTTCTGATCAACCGCAGAAAGATGCTTCGTGTGAAGATCGGCTGATCTTACAAATTCAATTGTTTACCAAAAAAGAAAATCTCCCAAGTAATTTGCTAACAAGATCCACAACAATTCAAACTTAGCTAAAATGTGCTAACAAAATAAAACAGACGGAATCGACTGCAGTTCAGTGCGAACGGTTTTGTTGCAAGATAAGTATCGCTGTCAGGTCATCCAGCTAGAGAGACGAACTGGGGGATGTTGAACGTGTTCGCCTGCATTTAATAACTACCAGGGTGACTCTGGTCATGTGACGTGTTGTGATTGCAAGAACATGATCTCCACGACGAAGGGCGACTGGCTCCTCAATCATATACTAGTTCCGCCTGTGAAGGGTGAATCATAGTGTAGGGCTGTCAAAACGGAGTGATGTGATCCTGTTGATGCATAAATAATCCAGTGGATCTAATCTGAAGCCATGGTGTAAACAAGTCCCAATTTGTTTTACTTGACAACAATGGCAAAAGCAAATACATTATTCAGCAGAAACAACACCAATAATGAACTGATCCACATCAACTCACCACATTCTGATAATGTACCTACCAGAATATGACTGAGCCCAGCCATTGAAGTTATGACATCACTAAATGGATCCATCTGTGCATTGATTCCACTCTGAACAACATTCCCATGTGTACATGTGATCTGATTAACAATATGTACACAGGCTGGGTATATTGTACATTCATGCATGCACAATAAACTTCTCCAGTGAGATAAAATATATTTAATTGGTATACAGTAATGATTGTTTTACAATACATGGCATGGGAACAGGAAATGTGCTACTGTTTGACAGAGGTCTTCTGACCCATTGAATAGAACGGTCATCATAACTCAGTTTCACCCCAAACTGTTAACTAATGTGCACACGGTTCCCGAAACGGTGAACTAACACACACGACCTCGCATGCCTCACATCCTCATGCCTCACATCCTTGTTGCCTCAGGCATACATCAATCTGTCTCCAAGCCCCCAGCTGTCAGGCTCCCACAGCATTAGATCATCTGTTTATCACGGAGAAGGAAATCCCAGCTATTTCGTTTCTCCAGACGTGAGTAGCTAGTTTATTTAGTGGGACGTGACCAACGTCTAATTTTCAGGGTAAATAGCTAGAGGCAGGTTGATTTGTTGCTAAAAGTTGCTAAATGACGTTGTGATGTCATTGCGTGATAACGTAAAACTGCGTCATTATGTAGAATACACAATGACGTTACTCAAATTGACTGACCACCTCGAGAAAAAATATGATTTGACATTTGTTCAGGTACAGACTCCCACTCCTTTCTGTACTTCTGGCTGTACAATTTTGATTGATGTTGTAAGTTCTGTTCAAGATCAAATATTCGTGACCAACTATATTCATTGGGTTTGGCTCGTCGAACCCGTACCTTGCTGCTGCAGTCAGCCAACAATGATTTGCAATTTGCTGAAATTTGCTGCTGGCGTCACTCACAATGCACTTTTGCAGCCAGGCACGTGTGTTGGGACTGAGTGTGACAGAGAAAATCGTTTTTGTGTCATTTAGAGGGGAAATGCGTGCATTTTAGCATTTTAGTCACTTTTCAAAAGTTGCTAAAAGTTCCAAATACAATTTTAAAAGTAGCTACATTTGTTGCTTAGGTGCTGTTTGAAAAAAAAGTTGCCAGAGTAGTCTGAAAAGTTGCTAAATCTAGCAGCTAAATTGGCATCACTGGATGCCAGAGAGGAAGAGGCAACGCGTGTGGTTCCTGAATCATTATAATAAGATTTTTTCAGGGTGAATACAATTGCACTAAATTGTTTATTTTTTGTATTATTTTGATTTTTTTTGTATGTTTGAGTATTTTCTTGATAATACCTGTGTTTTGTTAGACGTGTTTGATGTAGCTGATTTTTGTATTATGAATAATAATTGAAAAAATAATAATAATAAAGCGTGAGGCTCCATTCGTCAATATGTCCACGCGAGAATACAGCGATACAAACGGACTTTTTGTATGGCGCTCTATGCGTATCGGATTTGGTCAACAAAAAGTGTAATTAGATGCTAATTTGCTGATGTTTCGTAATGTTTAGGTTGTTACAAATGTATTGATATTAAGTGGACGTATATGGCATCTTTTCCGGAGTTGTGTCTGTTGTTCACGCACACACACCTACATATCTTTTTATTTTATTTCACCAGGTAGGCTAGTTGAGAACAAGTTCTCATTTGCAACTGCGACCTGGCCAAGATAAAGCATAGCAGTGTGAACAGACAACACAGAGTTACACATGGAGTAAACAATTAACAAGTCAATAACACAGTAGAAAAAAAGAGTGTGTATATACATTGTGTGCAAAAGGCATGAGGTGGGCGAATAATTATCTGCCCTCTCATTGGCTAGAATATTCCAACCTGATCTCACCTGCCTTTAAGATGGGGCGTTAGGGTAGCTTAGTGGCGATGGACTAGTAACCGAAAGGTTGCAAGTTCGAATCCCCGAGCTGACAAGATACAAATCTGTCGTTCTGCCCCTGAACAGGCAGTTAACCCACTGTTCCTAGGCCGTAATAGATAATACGAATTTGTTCTTAACTGAATTGCCTTGTTAAAAAGTTTTTTTTTTTTTAAACGGTTGGTGACAGAATGGAAGCGTTCCTATGCTCTGATCTTACTGACATCTTACATTGCCCGAATAGGTGTTTTAAATATCAGCTAGCCACATATGTTATAGCAATTTGTCAGTCGATAACGTGGCCTGCCTGCCATAGCTGTGGAACCCGCCATTTCCAATGCCGCGTTCACATGCTAGTTGCAACTAGGAAACTCGAAAATGTTTGACTTGCTAACTAACTGGTTGTAATTATATATTTCACTGGCTGTATAAATGTGAAGCATCTGCCTGCTGTTTCCACTCACGGGTGAGAGGAAGCCCATTGTCCGGCAGAGGGAGAAGATGGAACGAGATGGATGTTGGCATTCTGCACATTTTCTCGTCAATGAAACATTACAATCTGTGCCAAACAGAGTGGACAACGTTTTGTAGACTTTACCCTTCGCTAAAGTTAATAATTTCAGTTGTTTAGGACTTCTGTAACAGAAATATGCAAATGTAGCGAGAACGCGCCAATAGGATCTCGCTAGCTCTTGTCTGTTTTGCCCACAGGCTGTGGTCTTAGTTTTAAAAAACGTATAATACACGTCTTACCATTAAGCAAGTCGGGAAAATGTCAGTTTCCTTCTTCCGACCAGTACGAGAACGCGACATTAACTAGCACTTGTATTCCGTTTCGCAAGCATGCAAGGCATCAACAGCCAATCCAGTAAGGGTTGGAAGCTATAACGAGTTAATGGCTGCATTCCAAACACTTAAAAAAAGTCATGTTTTTGTTTGGTTAGATTTTGGAAATTGTAAAAATATATATTTTTCCTTCCCCAGAAGTTCCCGCTAGGCAGGCTAACGTCAGTTAGCTAATTAATTCACTAGCTATCATACAGTAGGCGTATATTAATGATATAGTTAATATAAGTAGACATGCAATCATAGTTGACTGTAGCGCATAAAGCACCCACAAGCTACTGGTGGCTGAAAACACAATCATCGCGGATTGAATGAGTGACACATTTCCAGGCAAGGGTGGTCCATTTAAAAATCATTCCTTCCTCCTCACCCTGCAAGTGTAAACTCATCACACGTCATGAAACGTCATCAGATGTGTCCACTTAATTTGAGAACTGAGGGGATAGTGTGTGTATTTTAAGTGTTTGAAATGCAGACATGGTCTTCAATTGATACATACTGTACGGCGGAAGCAACCGACTGTAGACGAAAGTCGAGGAGTGAATTCGGGGAGGTGCATCTGCGACAGCCGAAAATCGGACACTAACATGCTGACTCGACCGGGCACGCCAATATGCCTGTTGATTTTGTGAATCCACACCAGATGCGCATGTTGAAATATCAAAACAAGTTCTGAACCGCCTATATTAATTTGGGACAGGTCGAAAACCATGACACATTCATGTCCATTTAGCTAGCTTGCTTGCTGTTGCTAGCTAATTTGCCCTAGGATATAAACATTGGTTTGTTATTTGACCCGAAATGCAAAATCTTCTAATTTGACAATTAATCCACAAAGGGGTAAACCGAGTCGGTTTCTAGTCATCTCTCCCATTCGGTCTTCTTCAGACTATATTGCAGTTTGCAACCAACTTTAAGGTGCATTACCACCACTAACTTGACTGGATTGTGGACCTCAGTTCATCTTTCAATCACCCACCTGGGTATATGCTCCTAAAACCAATGAGGAGATGGGAGGCGGGACCTGCAGCGCATTTTTGTAAAATAAAAATTGAACCAAGTTCTATTTTAGCGCCTGGCTACGCAGACGCTCCTTGACGTGGGCGAGCAGTTTCTATAAAATTATTGAACAACGTGCAAATATTTTATTAACACAAGAGGTGTGGCCAGCATGTGGCTCAGATCAACATGGCCGTGTTGCCATTGTTTATTAAAATCGGCATTGACCCTTCAATTTTGATTTTATTTTTGCACTTCACACACTGTTGCTTTGCTCTTTATCAGTTATCCTGATGCCTAGTCACTTCACATGTCTACCCATACCACTCCAGTATCCCTGCACATTGTAAATCTTGTATTGGCACTGACCAATGACCTGTATATAGCTTAATTACTTTCTCGTGTTCTTAGGTGTTTTTGTTCAACTTTACTTATATATATTTTTTATAGTACTACTTATATTGATTACTGCATTGTTGGGAAGGGAATGTCCCTGTACTTGTGCATGTGACAACTTGGAAGTCTTTTTGTGGAAATAAACCTCCATACCTTGCGCACACACACACAAATTATATGTACATTAAATCATCCAGTAGTGCGTGCGCCTCAATCACATTCATCTGTATTACTTCACCATATACAGTGGGGCAAAAAAGTATTTAGTCAGCCACCAATTGTGCAAGTTCTCCCACTTAAAAATATGAGGCCTGTAATTTTCATCATAGGTACACTTCAACTATGACAGACAAAATGAGAAAAAAAAATCCAGAAAATCACACTGTAGGATTTTGAATGAATTTATTTGCAAATTATGGTGGAAAATACATATTTGGTCAATAACATAAGTTTCTCAATACTTTGTTATGTACCCTTTATTGGCAATGACAGAGGTCAAACGTTTTCTGTACGTCTTCACACACTGTTGCTGGTATTTTGGCCCATTCCTCCATGCAGATCTCCTCAAGAGCAGTGATGTTTTGGGGGTGTTGCTGGGCAACACAGACTTTCAACTCCCTCCAAAGATTTTCTATGGGTTTGAGATCTGGAGACTGGCTAGGCCACTCCAGGACCTTGAAATGCTTCTTACGAAGCCACTCCTTCATTGCCCGGGCAATGTGTTTGGGATCATTGTCATGCTGAAAGACCCAGCCACATTTCATCTTCAATGCCCTTGCTGATGGAAGGAGGTCTTCACTCAAAATCTCACGATACATGGCCCCATTGATTCTTTCCTTTACACGGATCAGTCGTCCTGGTCCCTTTGCAGAAAAACAGCCCCAAAGCATAATGTTTCCACCCCCATGCTTCACAGTAGGTATGGTGTTCTTTGGATGCAACTCAGCATTCTTTGTCCTCCAAACACAAGTTGAGTTTTTGCCAAAAAGTTATATTTTGGTTTCATCTGACCATATGACATTCTCCCAATCTTCTTCTGTATCATCCAAATGCTCTCTAGCAAACTTCAGACGGGCCTGGACATGTACTGGCTTACGCAGGGGGACACGTCTGGCACTGCAGGATTTGAGTCCCTGGCGGCGTAGTGTGTTACTGATGGTAGGCTTTGTTACTTTGGTCCCAGCTCTCTGCAGGTCATTCACTAGGTCCCCCCATGTGGTTCTGGGATTTTTTGCTCACAGCTCTTGTGATCATTTTGACCCCAAGCGGTAAGATCTTGCGTGGAGCCCCAGATCGAGGGAGATTATCAGTGGTCTTGTATGTCTTCCATTTCCTAATAATTGCTCCCACAGTTGATTTCTTCAAACCAAGCTGCTTACCTATTGCAGATTCAGTCTTCCCAGCCTGGTGCAGATCTACAATTTTGTTTCTGGTGTCCTTTGACAGCTCTTTGGTCTTGGCCATAGTGGAGTTTGGAGTGTGACTGTTTGAGGTTGTGGACAGGTGTCTTTTATACTGATAACAAGTTCAGACAGGTGCCATTAATACAGGTAACGAGTGGGGAAGTTACAGGTCTGTGAGAGCCAGAAATCTTGCTTGTTTATAGGTGACCAAATACTTACTATCCACCATAATTTGCAAATAAATTAATTACAAATCCTACAATGTGATTTTCTGGATTTTTTTTTGTCATAGCTGAAGTGTACCTATGATGAAAATTACAGGCCTCTCATCTTTTTAAGTGGGAGAACTTGCACAATTGGTGGCTGACTAAATACTTTTCTTGCCCCACTGTATGTGGTAAATACCACCTTCCCACTTGATTACGAACTTGATTAGCTGTCAATGTTAATATTTATTAAATGTATCGCATCGGAGCCATGAGTTGTGTGCAGATGTTATTCTCTAAGATGACAATATATAAATACATTGTTGTCACTTGTCAAACATGCTATTAATTTTGGTGAAATGAAAACAAAGCCCTTCCTACACAAACAAAAAGGTACACCGCCACAAGTACATATCAATATGTTTATTGAATATTAAGGTAAATATTTCACATTAATACAGGCTACGTAAAGTAGAGCCACTATACGACGTGAAATGTACTCTCAATTTAACCCTTTTTTAGTATGTAAACAATTATACATGTATTTACCACTAAAAGGTATTCTGATTTCTTTCCCTCTCTCTGCCTCTCTTTAGGTAATCATCATCCTCTCGTTGTTGGTTGAGTATCATTAGCTCCGTCGTCACCTTCATCAGGTCTCCCCCTGAGGAGAGCGACAACTCTGCACGTGGGTCAAAGTCCTACATCTATGCTACACAGAGCATGGAGCCTGTTGGACAGGCTGTCACCATCAATTTGGTTGTTCATCAGACATCAACAGTACTTGAATTAGGGCCCAGAATTTTCCCTCCCGACCCCACCACCATAACAGCCCTCGCTCAAATTGTAGTATATTTCTTATTTTGAGTTAGGCACATTAAAGAACGGTGTCAAGATAATTTCTCTCCAATTCTTCAAACTCTGCTTTGCTCTCCGTCTCTACTAAAGTTAACATGTTACACAAGTCTGTTCGTTTTTGTTGTCTCATCAGGGTTTTGTTGTCAGTTGGAAATTAAATTCATGTTTGTGGTGTGTGATGTGGATGTGTGTTTGATTGCTGTCAATGCCGGCCGGCTAGTTGACGTGGTTCAGGTGTACATGAGGAGGCCAGGTCCCAGGCCACACCTGAACGAGAAGAGGAAATTTGATTAGCAAAGAACTGCGCGCGCGCGTGTGTGTGTGTGTGTGTGGATAAAGTCTCACCTGCTGTGGGTCTGTGTTGTCTGCGTTGTTGGGGACCACCTTGATGATGGGGCTCCATGCAGGGTCGGCAGCGTGTAGTCCGTTGAACATCGCACCCCCTGGACCCTCTCCCATAGGGGGGTTGGGGGGCAGCATGGTCCCTCCATACATCGACATGGCCATACCCTGGTGTTTGATGACAACAAGGTTATTAATACACATCACAACCAGGTATACCAACTACAGTATATTAACACGGTCCTACCCTAGAGACAACCAGTCTACAAACTACAGTATATTAACACAGTCCTACCCTGGAGACAACCAGTCTACCAACTACAGTATATTAACACAGTCCTACCCTGGAGACACCCAGTCTACCAACTACAGTATATTAACACAGTCCTACCCTGGAGACAACCAGTCTACAAACTACAGTATATTAACACAGTCCTACCCTGGAGACAACCAGGTTTACCAACTACAGTATATTAACACAGTCCTACCCTGGAGACAACCAGTCTACCAACTACAGTATATTAACATGGTCCTACCCTGGAGACAACCAGTCTACCAACTACAGTATATTAACATGGTCCTACCCTGGAGACAACCAGGTTTACTAACTATAGTATATTAACACAGTCCTACCCTGGAGACAACCAGTCTACCAACTACAGTATATTAACACGGTCCTACCCTGGAGAAAACCAGTCTACCAACTACAGTATATTAACAGTCCTACCCTGGAGACAAACAGGTTTACTAACTACAGTATATTAACACAGTCCTACACTGGAGACAACCAGGTTTACTAACTACAGTATATTAACATGGTCCTACCCTGGAGACAACCAGTCTACAAACTACAGTATATTAACACAGTCCTACCCTGGAGACAACCAGTCTACAGTATATTAACACAGTCCTACCCTGGAGATGACCAGCCTACAAACTACAGTATATTAACACAGTCCTACCCTGGAGACAACCAGTCCACTAACTACAGTATATTAACACGGTCCTACCCTGGAGACAACCAGGTTTACTAACTACAGTATATTAACATGGTCCTACCCTGGAGACAACCAGTCTACAAACTACAGTATATTAACACAGTCCTACCCTGGAGACAACCAGTCTACCAACTACAGTATATTAACACGGTCCTACCCTGGAGACAGCCAGTCTACAAACTACAGTATATTAACATGGTCCTACACTGGAGACACAGACAAAAAGAGGAATGGCCATTTGTGATGACATGATACTTTCGTGTGTGTGTTACCTTGGGGAAGTCCATGTAGTTGTTGGGGTGGTTGATGTGTTGCTGGTGGTAGTTAGCGGGGTTAGAGATGCCGGTGTCGTCCTGCTCCATGGGCTGGTACTGGGAAAAGGTGTGGTCCGCCTGCAGCCCAGGGTGGATCACGTGACTGCCCATCAGGGGCTGAGACCAACCTGACATGGCTTCTAGAGGTGAGGGAGACGGGAGGTAAGACACACAGAGTGATACGGGGTTTGTGTGAGGGAGACGGGAGGTGAGTGATACAGGGATGTGTGTGAGGGAGACGGGCGGTGAGTGATACAGGGTCTGTGTGAGGGAGACGGGAGGTGAAAGACCAACGGGGTGTGTGCGAGGGAGACGGGAGGTGAGACAGAAATGGGGGGTGTGCGTATAGCCATCAGCTGTAAATCAGGGCAGTAAGACATTGGGGATGGAGAGACCAGCGTGGGTTAGAGGTTGTGTGTGTGTGTCTGGTATGTGTGTGACTACTCACCCGAGGCGCTGCCAACTCCGAAGGACCAGATGCCTCCCTGTCCTACAGGAGCGGTGTAGGAGGTCTGTAGGAGAGGAGGGTTGACGGTGGTCTGTCTGATCCTCGCCAGCCTCTCTGTCCCGATGGGAGGAGGCACCTTCCTGTCCTGCTGGCTGCTGCCCTGCTTGGCCTGGTGGGGAGGGGGGGCCACGGGGCCAGACGATGGCACCGTGGAGGGAGGGGGCACCGCCTGGGACTCGCCTGGGAAGATGAGAGGTTAAAGGTTAGTGGTTTTGAGTCTAAAACACAGGTAAGCAAAAATCTCTTAAATTGTATTAGTTAAATAATTTATGTTCTGTGTGTTGAATTCCTGGAAAATAAGCTTCATGGCCATTTTAGATTCATTTTCACACATCTGTGTCAGTACCTGATGTGGCAGCGCTCCAGGGGTGAGGGGAGAAGTGCTGTCTGCTGAAGGAGGGGGTGCCCACAGCTGCTGGCCCGTGTAGATAGACTGGACTACCAGACATACTGGTAGCATAGCTGGTCAAAGCTACATACGGAGAAAGGAGAGAGTTAGAGGCAGGTAGACTGGACTACAAGACATACAATTGAAGTTAGAAGTTTACATACACTTAGGTTGGAGTCATTAAAACTCATTTTTCAACCACTCCACAAATTTCTTGTGAACAAACTATAGTATTGGCAAGTCGGTTAGGACATCTACTTTGTGTATGACAAGTAATTTTTCCAACAATTGTTTAGACAGATTATTGCACTTATAATTCAGTATCACAATTCCAGTGGGTCAGAAGTTCACATACACTAAGTTGAATGTGCCTTTAAACAGCTTTGGACAATTCCAGAATAGGAAGTCATGGCTTTAGAAGCTTCTGATAGGCGAATTGACATTATTTGAGTCAATTGGGAGGTGTGCCTGTGGATGTATTTTCAAGGCCTACCTTCAAACTCAGTGCCTCTTTGCTTGACATCATGGGAAAATCCAAAGAAATCAGCCAAGACCTCAGAAAAAAAGTTGTAGACCTCCACAATTCTGATTCATCATTGGGAGCAATTTTCAAATGCTTGAAGGTACCACATTCATCTGTACAAACAATAGTACGCAAGTATAAACACCATGGGATCACGCAGCCGTCATACCACTCAGGAAGGAGACGCGTTCCTGTCTCCTAGAGATTAATGTGCTTTTGCGAAAAGTGCAAATCAATCCCAGAACAACAGCAAAGGACCTTGTGAAGATGCTGGAGGAAACGGGTACAAAAGTATCTATGTCCACAGTAAAATGAGTCCTATATCGACGTAACCTGAAAGGCCGCTCAGCAAGGAAGAAGCCACTGCTCCAAAACAGCCATAAAAAAAGCTAGACGAAGGTTTGCAACTGCACATGGGGACAAGGATTGTACAATTTGGAGAAATGTCCTCTGGTCTGATGAAACAAAAATAGAACTGTTTGTCAATAATGACCATCATTATGTTTGGAGGAAAAATGGGGAGGCCCGCAAGCCAAAGAACACCATCCCAACCGTGAAGCACAGGGGTGGCAGCATCATGTTATGGGGGAGCTTTGCTGCAGGGGGGACTGGTGCACCTCACACAATAGATGGCATCATGAGGTAGGAAAATTATGTTGATATATTGAACAACATCTCAAGACAGACAGGAAGTTAAAGCTTGGTTGCAAATGGGTCTTCCAAATGGACAATGACCCCAAGCATACTTCCAAAGTTGTGGTAAAATTGCTTAAGGACAACAAAGTCAAGGTATTGGAGTGGCCTCAATCCTATAGAAAATGTGTGGGCAGAATTGAAAAAGCATGTGCAAACAAGGAGGCCTACGAACCTGATTCAGTTACACCAGCTCTGTCAGGAGGAATGGGCCAAAATTCACCCAACTTATTGTGAGAAGCTTGTGGAAGGCTACCCAAAACGTTTGACCCAAGTTAAACAATTTAAAGGCAATGCTACCAAATACTAATTGAGTGTATGTAAACTTCTGACCCACTGGGAATGTGATGAAATAAAAGCTCAACTAAAATCAGTTGCTCTACTATTATTCTGACATTTCACATTCTGAAATTAAGTGGTGATCCTAACTGACCTAAGACATGGAGTTTTTACTAGGATTAAATGTCAGGAATTGTGAAGAACAGAGTTTAAATGTATGTGGCTAAGGTGTATGTAAACTTCTGACTTCAACTGTACTGGTAGCATAGCTGGTCAGACTTAGAGCTGTAAGACAGGGAGAGAGTTTGGGGCGTAAGGTTGACCAAGAAATTGAAGTTGAAATTGGGTTTCTATTTCAGGAACAAAATCTTGCTTTTCAATGTTAGTCTGAAAGGATGTTGTTCAAAGCACTTAACATGTTTTATTTATTTTAAATCAGTGCTGGATTATGGTGATATTGTCTATATGCAGGCCTCAGCAAGTACCTTAAACTCCAGACAGTGTATCACGGTGCTTTAAGATCTATTACTAATGCTAGATTACTGACCCATCACTGTGATCTGTATGCTACGGTGCAATGGACCTCTCTCTCCACCAGGAGGCTAAAGCACAGATACACTTGTATGTGCAAAGCATTGATGGACAACTCCCTTTGCATCTCTGTTCCTTACTGACCAGATCAGTCACTCAATATAGTTTTCGTTCACAGTCGCTGCTGTCCTTGTCTGTTCCTAAGGCTAGAACTGAGATGGGAAACAATCATTTCCCCATAATGCCCCTTTATCCTGGAACATGCTTCAGAAGGTTGGGGAGTTAGTGTCCTTGTCTGTTTTTAAGACTCTGATTGACAACACTTTGTGACAACTGCAGTTGTTTCTAATATTCAATTGTGTCTAACTTGTGACACTGTCTTTTGTGTGTATTCTGTATTTTTCTGTAATGTTTTATGGACACTGCTATTTCCAGGTTTTGCCTTCTTGCCAGGTCGACCTCGCAAAATAGGTTTTTAACCTCAATGGGTTTTACCTGGTTAGATAAAAAAAAATAAAAGGTCAAACACAGTAAAATAAATACATCTAAAATGGCCCTTTCTTTTACCAATAGGACTGTTGACCATCCTCTGTGAGGCAGAGCGGTACCCAGGGGCCTTGGAGCTGTCTGGAGGAGGGGCCATCATGCCTTCCATCTGGCCCATGTAGGCGGGAGGGGCAGAATACTGCTGCTCAGGAGGGGAGCGGGCAGGGAGGTGGCACGCACCCCATACCTGGTTGTTACCCACCTAATAGAGAGAAGTGGTTAATGAGCAAACTGGGGCACAGGCACTGATGTTTAGGTCACAACCTTTAAACATACTGTTACTCTATGGCAGGGCTCTACAACCCTGTTCCTGGAGAGATACCCTTCTGTAGGTTTCAACTTCTAACTCTTAAAACCTACTGGATGGTATCTCTCCAGGAACAGGGTTGGAGAGTCCTGCTCTATTGTAATAAAATGTTTTTCTGTGGATAATAAAAATAGTGGCACCCACCTGGTTGTTGTTGTCGAACATGCTGCTGAAATGGTTGAAGAGGGCTGCAGGGCCGAAGTTAGGGGGCATCTGCTGGGGCTTGGCCCCACCATGGACCTGCTGCTGCATTGGAGAGCCGTTCATCAGACCCATGGAGGACTGGGGCTGAGGGGGCATGGAGGGGGGCTGGGGCAGCTTCTGTTTGGGGTGCTCATGTTGTTGCTGTGTGTTGTGGGGTAGGAACGGTTGTTGCTGCTGCTGGTTGGGGTGTTGGTAGTAGGGCCCTGTCGGGGGCTGCATGCGGTGTGAGATGCGGGGAGCGGGAGCCGAGAAGTGGGGTACGGTGCTGTTGGGGTGTTTGTGTGAGGGGGCGGAGGAGGATGGGGGGAGGTGGGAGCTGGACTGGAGAGGTGGAGGGGGGTCTGATGAGGTGGTGGAGGTTAGGGGAGGAGGGGGTTGTTGCTGCTGCTGGCGGGGCTCAGGTTTGGAGGGGGCAGCCATGGCTGGGGCGGTGAAACCACCTGAACTAACCACATTGTTGACTGAGACGTGCTGGCCCTCCTGAGAGAGGGAGGGGGTCAGCTTCTCCTTGCCTGGGGGAGCAGTGGGGGCGCTGGGAGGTGACTTGGGGGGCTGAGAGATGGGTGCAACCTGGGGATGAGGAGTGTTAGGGGCATACGTAGCCATTAAGCCCGTGTGTTGGTGGGCGGGAGACACTGTACCTCTTACTGAGTGACTACTGACAGTGGTGGCAGTAACCATGGAGACAGAGTTGATCCCTGTGTGCTTGGGGTCAGAGGTGAACAGCTGTTTCCTGACTGAGGAAGGGGTGGGGGCACTGGGTTGGGCCTGGGCCCCATGAGGGTGGTTAGGGGTGTGGGGTGACCCTGTAGTCGTAGTGGTCTGACTGTTAGAGGCACTAGGACTGGAGACAGAGGAGCCCGTGGATGATGTGTTATTGTGCTCATTATGACTAGACAAGTTGGATCTGGTCTGGTTGTTACCACTACTACCACCGTTGTGTTTGGGGGAGCTGTTGGCGCTACTGGGACTCAGAGGCCGCACCGGGAACGGGCCCCAGGTGCTGGCGGCAGGGGAGAAGGTCCCACCAAACTGGGCCATGGGCAGCCTGGGGAGCCTGATCTGATGCATGGTCTGGGCTGCCAGGAGGGCCAGCTGGGGATGGGCGTAGGCCAGGGGGAGAGACACAGGGAAGGGCTGCCTCACCCCAGACAGACCCTTACCCATCTTACCCCCTGTCTGAGAGGAAGAGGACTGGAAGGAGACCCCAGAGGACGTGACCAGGGAGCCCAGGGCCTTGGCACCGATGGTGAGGTTAAGGTTAGCTCCAGTGGGGGTGGGGAATGGGGCTGAGGTGGTCTTGGAGCCCGGGGCCCTGATGTGGTTCCTGGGGATCAGGTCCTCTAGTTCCTTGGCTGGGTCCTGGATCAGAGAGTTGATCAGCTGGACTGCGTGGCGTGTTGACTCTGTGCCACCTCTGGAATGAACCATCACAACACAGGGGTCAGGGGCCACAACATTCCACGGACATGGTTCCAACCAATCACAGTATCTCAACTCTTCACTGATCTCCTGGAGATACGGCAGGAGGATTAGACACTCCACTTCATTCCTTTTAAATACGTAGAATCACTCATAAATCAACACACAGCTATTAACCTTTTAAATACGTAGAATCACTCAGATCAGTGGTTCCCAAACTTTTTATAGTCCTGTACCCCTTCAAACATTCAACCTCCAGCTGAGTACCCCCTCTGGCACCAGGGTCAGCACACTCAAATGTTGTTTTGTGCCATCATTGTAAACCTGTCACTCACACACACACACTAGACAATACATTTATTAAACATAACAATGAGTGTAAGTTGTCATCATAACCCAGCTCGTGGGAAGTGACAAAGAGCTCTTTAGGACCAGGGCACAAATAATAATAATCAATCATTTTGCTCTTTATTTAACCATCTTACATATAAAAGCTTATTTGTTCATTAAAGATGGTGAATAACTCAGCACAGGTTAATGATGTGTGCTTGCCAGGATGCACATCACTCTGTACTGTTGGGTTGTGTTGGAGAGTCTGTCTTAAATCATTTTCCACACAGTCTGTCTGTATTTAGTTTTCATGCTAGTGAGGGCCGAGAATCCACTCTCACATAGGTACGTGGTTGCAAAGGCCATCAGTGTCTTAGGGTGATTTGCCAAGGCAGGATACTCTGAGCACAGCACTATTCCGGAAATCTGGCAGTGGCTTCTGATTACATTTTCACAGAACCACTTGTTGCAATATCGATGAGGCTTCCTTGTTCAAATATCGGTAAGTGGACTGGAGGCAGGGCATGAAAGGGATAATGAATCCAGATGTTTGTGTCATCTGGTTTGGGAAAGTACCTGCGTAATTGCTCACCCAACTCTCTCAGGTGCTTCGCTATATCACATTTGACATTGTCCATAAACTTGAGTTAATTTGCACACAAACAAATCATACAACAATGGAAAGACCTGTGTGTTGTCCTTGTTAATACAGACAGAGAAGAGCTCCAACTTCTTAATCATAGCCTCAATTTTGTCCCGCACATTGAATATAGTTGGAAAGTCCCTGTAATACTAGATTCAGATCATTCAGGCGAGACAAAACATCACCCAGATAGGCCAGTCTTGTCAGAAACTCGTCATCATGCAGCAGTCAGACAAGTGAAAATGACGGTCAGTAAAGAAAACTAAGCTTGTCTCTCAATTTTTTAAAAACCCTGCCAATACTTTGCCCCTTGATAACCAGCGCACTTCTGTATGTTGTAAAAGCGTTACATGGTCGCTGCCCATATCATTGCATAATGCAGAAAATACACGAGAGTTCAGGGGTCTTGATTTAACAAAGTAAACCATTTTCACTGTAGTGTCCAAGCTGTCAGGCAGTCCTTTGGCAGCAAGAGCCTCTCGGTGGATGCTGCAGTGAACCCAAGAGCCTCTCGGTGGATGCTGCAGTGAACCCAAGAGCCTCTCGGTGGATGCTGCAGTGAACCCAAGAGCCTCTCGGTGGATGCTGCAGTGAACCCAAGAGCCTCTCGGTGGATGCTGCAGTGAACCCAAGAGCCTCTCGGTGGATGCTGCAGTGAACCCAAGAGCCTCTGGGTGGATGCTGCAGTGAACCCAAGAGCCTCTGGGTGGATGCTGCAGTGAACCCAAGAGCCTCTGGGTGGATGCTGCAGTGAACCCAAGAGCCTCTCGGTGGATGCTGCAGTGAACCCAAGAGCCTCTCGGTGGATGCTGCAGTGAACCCAAGAGCCTCTCGGTGGATGCTGCAGTGAACCCAAGAGCCTCTGGGTGGATGCTGCAGTGAACCCAAGAGCCTCTGGGTGGATGCTGCAGTGAACCCAAGTGGTGTCGGGAGCAACTGCTTGCATGCGCGTTACCACTCCACTATGTCTCCCTGTCATGGTTTTTGTGCCATCAGTACAGATACCAACACATCTTGACCACCAAAGTCCATTTGATGTCACAAAGCTGTCCAGTACTTTAAAAATATCCTCTCATGTTGTCCTGGTTTCCAGTGGTTTGTAGAAGAGGATGTCTTCCTTAATTGACCCCTCAAAAACCTAATGGACATATACCAGGAGCTGTGCCAGGCCTGCCACTTCTGTTGACTCATCCAGCTGTAACGCATATAATTTACTGGCTTGTATGCGAACCAGCACTTGTTTCAAAACATCTCCTGCCATGTCACTGATGCGCTGTGAAACAGTGCTGTTTGATGAAGGCATTGTCTATCGTTTTTTTGTCCTTTTCCCCCAGCATTGTCCCAGCCATATCCTTGGCAGCAGGAAGAATTAAGTCCTCCACAATAGTATGGGTCTTGCCTGTCTTAGCCACTCGGTAGCTCACCATATAAGACACTTCCGTGGCTTATTCTTCAAATGGTCGTGTTTCATTTCTAAATGTCTGCGCAAGAGTGAAAGTTTCCCGCGAGAGAGTAACGGTTTATGTGAGTGGATGTTAATTATTTTACTAGGCTACCTGTATCACCCAAAAGTATAGCCCCGTTAGAAAATATAAACATACTGTTTATTTTTATTTTTTTAAGTGAATCCCATTTTTATCCGGGGTATCCCCGACGGCCTTGCGCATACCCCTGGTAGTTTGGGGAAACGCTGACTCGGATAAATCAACGCATAGCTATTAACCTTTTCTCTGCTTTCCTCCTGTTCAGTTCTCTACTCTGCTGACAGGTGTAATAGTGTGCTGCCGTCACCACAGGGGTCCCCTCCCTGTCCCTACCTGATGGTGATCATTCTCTCTCCGTTCTTGTCTTTCTGTTTGTCCACGTCGATGTGTGCTCCCGTCACGTCCTGTATAGCTGTGATGTTGCAGCCTCCTCGACCCATGATCCTCGACACCACCGAGGCCGGGACCGACAGCTTCTTGGACCTGCAGCCCAGAGAGAGTGAGAGTGAGAGAGAGATTCATATGGGGTTTAGAACCGGGCCAAAGCACCAAATCCATGCGGAGCCACAGGCCTGACAACTTACTCATTGTCTAAAACAATGGTTCCCACCAGGGGTACCTGGCCTATCCACAGGGGGGACTAGAGAAGACTCATGAGACCAAAGGCCTACTGATAAAATACACGAGGGGGTACTTCAGGGGTACTCCAGGCTACAGTAACCGAAGACGGTTGGAAACCACTGGCCTAAAATGACCTATAGATTTCCAGATGGATTTTATGGATGGAATGTGTGTTTACCCACCGTCTCACCACCTCCTTCCAACCCTCCTCTCTCTTCTGTCCCCTCTTGGGGCTGGTGAGGCTCTTGCTGTTGGAGGATGTGACGGGGAGAGACATGGTCTTAAACTGGGACGGTACAGAGCTGCTGGGGGTCAACTCACTCATGTCTGCAGCTCTGAGAGGGGGAGGGACGGAGGGGGAGCGGGTGAGAGAGAGGGGGAGAGAAAGAGAGAGAAAGGGGTAAAAGGTCAGATTCACAATTACTACGGTTGCTGTTTTAACTACGTAATTGTATTAGAAATGTACTGTTCTGTGTGATTGGTGGTGCTTGACCAGCTGCTTTAGGAAAACTACTGTTCTGTGTGATTGGTGGTGCTTGACCAGCTCCTTTAGGAAAACTACAGTTCTAACTCAAACCAAAGGTACTGCAGGTCACTCACTTCTGTGTAGGTTTGGAAATGGAGACGGTGACTGGGTGTAGCGTATGACAGTGTCTCTTCTCTGGGCCTGGTTGCAGGCTGTGAGAGGGGCCCGAGGACGAAGAGGATGAAGAGGAAGAGGAGGAAGAGGAGAGGTCAGGGAGGAAGTTGAGCTCCTGGCTCTTGCCCCCACTGCTGCTACTCTCACTGGCACAGTCGGTGCTGTCCAGGGGGTCTGAGTCGCTGGTGCCCCCTGCACCCCCAGCCCCGCCCCGCAGGTCGCCATGGATCTTGTTTGCCTTGTGCTGTGCCAGCACCACCTGCTGGACAGAGATGAAATTATCACTGATTAGACACCTTGATTAACTTGCTTTGACTGTTTGACAGTAGAATTGTGAAAGGAAATGTGTTTTTACAGCCTCCCAGAATTAAAAGAAATAATAATAATTAAACACTGGCTTCACTCATCCTTGAATTTAGCTACATTATATTTTACTGTCATGACCAGCAGTATGTGGACACCTGCTCGTTTAACAGCTCATTCCAAAATCATGGGGATTACTATGGAGTTTGTCCTCCCTTTGCTGCTATAAAAACCTCCACTCGTCTGGTTTTCCACTAGATGTTGGAATATTGCTGCGGGGACTTGCTTCCATTCAGACGCAAAAGCATTAGTGAAGTTGGGCCTTTAGTCCGGGCTCAGTCGGCATTCCAATTCATCCCAAGGGTGTTAGATGGTGTTGAGGTCAGGGCTCTGTGCAGGCCAGTCAAATTCTTCTATATGGATCTCAACAAACCATTTCTGCATGGACCTCGCTTCATGCACAGGGGCAGTGTCATGCTTAAACAGGAAAGGGCATTCCCCAAACTGTTGCCACAAAGTTGGAAGCACAGAATAATCTAGAACGTCATTGTATGCTGTAGTGATTTCCATTCACTGGAACAAGGCACCTAGCCTGAACCATGAAAAACAGCCCCAGACCATTATTCTTCCTCCACCAAACTATACAGTTGGCACTATGCATTGGGGCAGGTAGTGTTCTCCTGGCATCCGCCAATCCCAGATTCGTCTGTCAGACTGCCTGATGGGTGGCTGCTCGGCCATGAAAACCCATTTCATAAAGCCCCAGACAAAACAGTTCTCGTGCTGAAGTTGCTTCCAGAGACAGTTTGGGACTCGGTAGTGAGTGTTGAAACACCAGGACAAACTTTCTATGCGCTTCAGCGATCCCGTTCTGTGAGCTTGTGTGACCTACCACTTTGCGGCTGAGCCGTTGTTTCTCCTAGACGTTTCCACTTCACAATAACAGCACTTCAAGTTGACCAGGGCAACTCCAGCAGGGCAGAAATTTGATGAACTGACCTACTGGAAAGTTGGCATCCTATGACAGGGTCACGTTGAAAGTCAGAGCTCTTTAGTAAGGACATTCTACTGCCAATGTTTGTCTATGGAGATTGCTGTGTGCTCGATTTTATACACCTGTCAGCAATGTGCGTGGCTGAAATAGACAAATCCACTAATTTGAAAGGGGTGTCCACACACACACACACGTTTGGACACATCTACTCATTCAAGGGTTTTTCTTTCTTCTTACATTGCAGAATAATAGTGACAACATCAAAACTATGAAACCAAAAAAAAGTGTTAAACGAATCAAAAATATATTTTATATTTGAGATTCTTCAAAGTTGCCACCCTTTGCCTTGATGACAGCTTTGCACACTTGGCATTCTCTCAACCAGATTCATCTGGAATGCTTTTCTAACAGTCTTGAAGGAGTTTCCACATATGCTGAGCACTTGTTGGCTGCTTTTCCTTCACTCTGCGGTCCAACTCAACCCAAACCATCTCAATTGGGTTGAGGTCAGGTGATTGTGGAGGCTAGGTCATCTGAAGTAGCACTCCATCACTCTCCTTCTTGGTCAAATAGCCCTTACACAGCCTGGAGGTGTGTTGGGTCATTGTCTTGTTGAAAAATAAGAGTCCCACTAAGCGAAAACCAGATGGAATGGCGAATCGCTGCAGAATGCTGTGATAGCCATGCTGGTTAAGTGTGCCATGAATTCTAAATAAATCACAGACAGTGTCACCAGCAAAGCACTCCCAAACAAGTCTGTTCTTCTTATTGGTGTCCTTTAGTAGTGGTTTCTTTGCAGCAATTCGACGATGAAGGCCTGATTCATGCAGTCTCCTCTGAACAGTTGATGTTGAGATGTGTCTGTTACTTGAACTCTGTGAAGCATTTATTTGGGCTGCAATTTCTGAGGCTGGTAACTCTAATGAACTTATCCTCTGCAGCAGAGGTAACTGTGTCTTCCTTTCCTGTGGCGTTACCAATGAGAGCCAGTTTCATCATAGTGCTGGATGGTTGTTGCGACTGCACTAGAAGAAACTTTCAAAGTGCTTAATATTTTCCGTATTGTCTGACCTTCATGTCTTAAAGTAATGGACTGTCGTTCCTCTTCGCTTATTTGAGCTCTTCTTGCCATAATATGGACTTGGTCTTTTACCAAATAGGGCTATCTGCTGTATACCCCACTACCTTGTCACAACACAACTGATTGGCTCAAACGCATTAAGGAAAGAAATTCCACAAATTAACTTTTAACAAGGCACACCTGTTAATTGAAATGCATTCCAGGTGACTACCTCATGAAGCTGGTTGAGAGAATGCCAAGAGTGTGCAAAGCTGTCAGCAAGGCAAAAGGTGGCTACTTTGAAAAATCTCAAACATATTTTGAGGTGTTAACACTTGGTTACTACATGATTCCATGTGTGTCATTTCATAGTTTTGATGTAGAAAAGTAATAATAAAGCAAAACCCTTGAATGAGCAAGTGTCCAAACTTTTGACTGGTACCGTGTGTGTGTGTGTGTGTGTGTGTGTGTGTGTGTGTGTGTGTGTGTGTGTGTGTGTGCGTGTGCGTGTGTGCGTGTGTGTGCAAAATCTAAATGTAAATCTATACTTTAAATACACCAACCGCCTGTGGGTCCTGATGTATGATTGGTTAGTTACCTGTGGGTCCTGCCGTATGATTGGTTCGCTGGGGGAGGAGTCCTTGGTCTTGTTCTTCTTGCTCTTGCGGTTGGTGCTGGTCGTCGTGGCAACACTGGCCCTCTTGCCGAACACAGAGCTGAAAGAGGGCGAGGTGGCGGGAATACCGATTGTGGTGGTAGTGGTCGCACTGGGGGGGTCGATGGGGGGGTCCACTTCTGAAGAGGAGGAGGGATGATTGTAGAGTTGAAGAGACAGTTCCACAATATTACATAGACATGTGTTTCCTTTCTTTGAAAACAGTCTACGGAAAAGGATTGACTGCAATCTACACTTAGATTTTGTTAAACAAGCCACAGCAAACAAATGTTAATAATCAGTATTTTGGGAACAAAAAGATAGATATTGAAATCAAGATATAATTTACCCTCAGCGGAGTCATCCTGCTTCTGCATCTCATAGTCCTCCTCCCCCTCCTCCTTGTTTGTCTTCTGCTCCTGCTCCTCCTCCTCCTCTTCCTCCTCCTCCTGCTTTTTCTTCTGCTCCTCCTTCTTCTTCTTGCGTTTCTCCTTGCGTTTCTCTCTCTTGGCGGCCAGGGCCTGCTTCTTGCTCTCCTCTCTGGACTTCTCCAGGTCGAGCTCCTTGAGGAGAATGCTGGCGTTCTTGTTGGCTTCAGCAGCCTGCTGGTCTTTGGCTTTGACGATGGTCTCCATGCACTGATGGCACTTCTTCAACAACTCCTGAGAGAGGGAGGGATGGAGAGGGACGGATGGAGAGGGAGGGATGGAGAGGGAGGGAGGGAGAGGGAGGGATGGAGAGGGATGGAGAGGGAGGGAGAGATAGAGAGGGAGGGATAGAGAGGGAGGGATAGAGAGGGAGTGATAGAGAGGGAGGGATATAGAGGGAGGGATAGAGAGGGAGGGATAGAGAGGGAGGGATAGAGAGGGAGGGATAGAGAGGGAGGGATAGAGAGGGAGGGATAGAGAGGGAGGGATAGAGAGGGAGGGATAGAGAGGGAGGGATAGAGAGGGAGGGATAGAGAGGGAGGGATAGAGAGGGAGGGATAGAGAGGGAGTGATAGAGAGGGAGGGATGGAGAGGGAGGGATAGAGGGAGGGAGGGATAGAGAGGGAGGGATAGAGGGATAGAGAGGGAGGGATAGAGGGATAGAGAGGGAGGGATAGAGGGATAGAGAGGGAGGGAGGGATGGAGAGGGAGGGATGGAGAGGGAGGGAGGGAGGGAGAGGGAGAGATAGAGAGGGAGAGATAGAGAGGGAGGGATGGAGAGGGAGGGAGGGATGGAGAGGGAGGGAGGGATGGAGAGGGAGGGAGGGATGGAGAGGGAGGGAGGGATGGAGAGGGAGGGAGGGATGGAGAGGGAGGGAGGGATGGAGAGGGAGGGAGGGATGGAGAGGGAGGGAGGGATGGAGAGGGAGGGAGGGATGGAGAGGGAGGATGGAGAGGGAGGGATGGAGAGGGAGGGATGGAGAGGGAGGGATGGAGAGGGAGGGATGGAGAGGGAGGGATGGAGAGGGAGGGATGGAGAGGGAGGGATGGAGAGGGAGGGATGGAGAGGGAGGGATGGATGGATGGAGAGGGAGGGATGGAGAGGGAGGGAGGGATGGAGAGGGAGGGATGGAGAGGGAGGGAGGGATGGAGGGAGGGAGGGAGGGATGGAGAGGGAGGGATGGGGAGGGGGAGGGATGGAGGGAGGGATGAGAGGGAGGAGGGAGGGAGAGGGGAGGGAGGGATGGAGAGGGAGGGATGGGAGAGGGGGGGGATGGAGAGGGAGGGGGGATGGAGAGGGAGGGGGGATGGAGAGGAGGAGGGAGGGAGGGAGGGAGGGAGGGAGGGAGGGAGGGAGGGAGGGAGGGAGGGAGGGAGGGAGGGAGGGAGGGAGGGAGGGAGGGAGGGAGGGAGGGAGAGGGAGGGAGGGAGGGAGAGGGAGGGAGGGATGGAGAGGGAGGGAGGGATGGAGAGGGAGGGAGGGAGGGATGGAG
Organism: Oncorhynchus masou masou; assembly: GCF_036934945.1. Lineage (NCBI taxonomy): Eukaryota > Metazoa > Chordata > Actinopteri > Salmoniformes > Salmonidae > Oncorhynchus > Oncorhynchus masou. The sequence continues at coordinate 14,717,438 of NC_088220.1, read as the reverse complement.
AGGGAGGGAGGGAGGGATGGAGAGGGAGGGATGGATGGAGAGGGAGGGATGGAGAGGGAGGGATGAGAGGGAGGGATGGAGAGGGAGGGATGGAGAGGGAGGGATGGAGAGGGAGGGATGGAGAGGGAGGGATGGATGGAGAGAGTTTGTGGAGTTAGTGGACAACTCTTTCTAACCCACTACCATACTTGCTCAAAGAGAGACCATTCCAAACCCGTGGTGGTGTTACCTTGTCAGCGATGGTGGCGATGTATCTCATACACTCAATGTCTGAGGGGAACTGGTTGACCTCCTTTACCAGGTACTGAACCACCTTTACATGACCCTGAGAAACACAGACAAGGGGAGAGAGAAAATGAAAGACACCTGTAAAATAGGCCAATATTGTTTCAGGCTGGGAGCAGGAAAGGTATGGGGAAGACTGTAGGACCTGGTACTGGAACTAGGTTGTGAGAGGTCCAGGTGTTGCAGCGGGGAAGGGTCATCCTGCGACACGACCTACCTTACGGAAGGCAGCCATGAGCGGTGTGATCTTGCGGTTGTCTGCAGCGTCTACGTCGGCCCCAGCCTGCACCAGCAGCTGAACCACGTCAAAATGGCCGCCGTTGGCCGCCAGCCACAGAGGTGTGTTCCCCTTCTTGTTGCGAACATCAATGTGAGCCCCCCTGGAGAAGGGAGAAAAACAGGGACAAGAGATAAACACAGGATAAAAAGATGAACGAGAGAATCAAAACATAACCTTTTAGGGAAATTCCTGGCTTCAAAATGAACACTCAGACAAAGACCTTGATTCATTCAGAATGATTGATAAGTCGGATTAATGCCCACCTGTTGATGAGTAGCTCACAGAACTTGTAGTGGCCCTTGTCTGCAGCGATGGTGAGGGCTGTGTCTCGGGACGAGGGGACAGGAGGGGCGTTGACGTCAGCCCCTTTATCCAGCAGCACCCGGCCCACCTCAGCATAGCCCCCCGACGCTGCCTCCATTAGAGGGGTCAGACCAGTCTACCAGGGGAGGGGGAGGTCAACATCACATTCACAATATGGGGCCATTCCCTCAAACACTAAGTCAGGCACTGGGAGTTGGAGTGACAATTCTCTAATTAGGATTCACCAGACCCTATATGCAACTTGGCTCTGGACTTGATATACTGCTATAATATGGACCGCGACCGGTTCTGTCTCCTCACCTTGGCTCTGTGCTCTACGTTGGCCTTGCGGTCCAGCAGCAGACTGACCACCTCAGCCCGGCCCTGGAAGCAGGCCAGAGTCAGAGCCGTGTTCCTGTTAGTCTCGATCTGAGCGTTGATGTCGGAGCCCATGTCCAGCAGCAGCTTGACCGCAGGGACGTGACCATTCATCGCTGCCAGCATCAGGGGAGAGATACCCAGCTTACTGCCCGTCCTGGAGACAGAAAGATCGAGGGAGGATTTTATCAATTAGTGAGAGACGTGAGGGACTTTCACTACCAAAGATGCAGTTATCATTCATTTAAACAACCCAGTGCACGTTTCTGATGTAAGAAATGCTATTTCATAAATACATGTATTTGTTGAAGACCTGGGAAAGTAGTGGTATCGGTAGAAAGAAAAGACCCGTCCCGTACCTGGAGTTGATCTCTGAGCCGGCGTTGAGGAGGATCTTGATGATGTTGACGTAGCCTCCAGACGCCGCCAGGCTCAAAGGGGTGTAGTCTGACACGTTACGATGCTCTTTGTTGGCTCCTCGCAACAGCAACAGCTCCACCACCTAGGAGAGGAGACAAGGAGATGGAAGTCTATTGTTTTCTCAATATGCTATTTCTGTGAAAGGGGTGTTGATTTAGTTTCAATGTGGCGATTCATAGAAAGGAAGTGAGCGTGTACCATAGAATTACACACTAGAAACATTTAAATCAGAGCTCTGCTGTACCTCTTGTCGTCCCCCTGAGCAGGCCAGGGAGAGGGGCGTGTCTTTGGTTCTCTCCGACTGGGCCTCTATGTCACCCCCTTTATCCAGAAGGAGCTCCACCACCCCTACGTGGCCCGCTGTCGCAGCCAGGATCAGAGGGGTGAAGCCTGGGAGAGGAGGGGGTCACAACCAGATATACAGATTCACCCAATACAATGTGAAGCACTTTGAACACTGAATAACTCCTGTCTTGGATGTATTAAAAAAATATTCCTGATTAATCAGAAAATAAAAGATGTCTGAAGGATATACAGGCCCAACTAACAGTAACTTTGTGTGTGTTACCCTTCTTGTCGCGATGCTCGATGTTGGCTCCTCGTGCGATGAGAACAGACACCAGCTCCTCGTGTCCTCCGGCACATGCCAGCGTCAGCGCAGTGTCATGGTTACTCTCCGTCTGAAAGGAGAGGGACACACACACATTTACAACAATGCTGTGTGTAGGTGTGTCTCTCAGTCTTGAATGTGTGTGTGTGACCATTGGCTTTACAGTACATGAGCATCGATATCCACAGCGTGTGTGTGTGAACAGTGGCTTACGTGTGCGTCGATGTCCACAGAGGGGTAGAGGGGCAGTGGGGAGGGGGGTGAGCCCATATTGGAGGGGGTCTGTGACAGGGGGTCAGACAGGGGGGTTGGAGACGTTGTAGTGTTCAACATGGGTACTCTGCTGCCCACCGCTGCTGGAACAGAGAAAGAAAAGGAGAGGAAGGGAAAGTATCTGTTACTTTTCAGGCCTTTCTTCTGAGGAATTTGTTCATCAGTATTGTTCTTTCAAATCAGTGCAGTTGAAGAAAAGGAGACAGGGAGTATGTAAAACCACGCTACGCTGCACCCACCCACAGCAGGTAGAACAGCTGTAAAACCACGCTACGCTGCACCCACCCACAGCAGGTAGAACAGCTGTAAAACCACGCTACGCTGCACCCACCCACAGCAGGTAGAACAGCTGTAAAACCACGCTACGCTGCACCCACCCACAGCAGGTAGAACAGCTGTAAAACCACACTACGCTGCACGCACTCACCTGCCATGATGTCATCCAGCGTGTCTGTAAGCGTCTGAGCGGGCGAAGCCACCATGAGTCCGTCTGGGGCCTGCTGCCCTACCATCCCTGATCCTAACCCCTGACCTTGACCCAGCATCTGCTGGCCCACCAGTACCCTCTGCAGCTCAGGGCTGGTACTGCCAGGGCAGGGGTAGTCAGCTGGGCACGGGCTGTACTCAGGTAGGGGCTGGATGGGTACGAAGGCAGTCTGGAGGGGGGGGGGAGGGGGGTGGAGATGGGAGTGGGGGGAGCATAGGGGATGGGGTGAGGGCGAGGGGGGCAGGGGGGGCTGCTGTCCATCCCTGTAGAGGATGGTGTCCACCTGGGGTAGTTTAGCGTAATCTTCCACCTCATCGTCGTCGTCATCATCATCATCATCCTCCTCATCTTCGTCATCCTGGAATAGGAACGAGGCAAACTTCTACAAATTAAGCATCTAAAAGAAACAGATCTCAAAACACAGCAGGAATGTGATAGTTGTGTCTAATAGACACCGGGGGTGATAGTTGTGTCTATTAGACACCGGGGGGGGGGGGTGATAGTTGTGTCTATTAGACACCGGGGGGTGATAGTTGTGTCTAATAGACACCGGGGGGGGGGGTGATAGTTGTGTCTATTAGACACCGGGGGGTGATAGTTGTGTCTATTAGACACCGGGGTGATAGTTGTGTCTATTAGACACCGGGGGTGATATTAATAGACACCGGGGGGTGATAGTTGTGTCTATTAGACACCGGGGGGGGGGTGATAGTTGTGTCTATTAGACACCGGGGGGGTGACATTATTAGACACCGGGGTGATAGTTGTGTCTATTAGACACCGGGGGGGTGATAGTTGTGTCTATTAGACACCGGGGGTGATAGTTGTGTCTATTAGACACCGGGGGGTGATAGTTGTGTCTATTAGACACCGGGGGTGATATTAATAGACACCGGGGGGGTGATAGTTGTGTCTATTAGACACCGGGGGTGATAGTTGTGTCTATTAGACACCGGGGGGTGATAGTTGTGTCTATTAGACACCGGGGGTGATAGTTGTGTCTATTAGACACCGGGGGGTGATAGTTGTGTCTATTAGACACCGGGGGTGATATTAATAGACACCGGGGGTGATAGTTGTGTCTATTAGACACGGGGGGGGGGTGATAGTTGTGTCTATTAGACACCGGGGGGGGGTGACATTATTAGACACCGGGGGGGGTGACATTATTAGACACCGGGGGGGGGGGGGGTGACATTATTAGACACCGGGGGGGTGACATTATTAGACACCGGGGGGGTGATATTAATAGACACCGGGGGGAAAATGTCAGAAAAGCAGAAACTATTAACTAGTCAGAAATAACAGACCACCGCCAACAACTCCTAACCTCCTCATCATCCTCTTCTTCTTCCTCCTCCTCCTCCTCCTCTCTGTTCTCCTCGTCAGACCCTGTGTCCGACCCGGGCTGTGTGCGCGTGTTAACCCCTGGTGTTGCTGTGAGGACCCCAGGCATGGTAGTGTTGGCCCCTTCCCCCGGCCCTGGTCCCGGGCCCTGGCCTGCCTCCTGCTCTTCCTTCAGGCCCTTGGCCTCCATGTACTCTTTGGTGAACTGCTGCTGGGTCTTCAACTGCAGCTGGCGCTCCACCTTCTGCAGCTCCTTCAGGATCTTCTTCTTCTTCTGGACCTAGAGGACACACGCCATGGGGGGATCAGACCCATAGTTCTATGTTCAGGTCTCGCTCATCCATTGGTTGAGAGATTTCATCGACCCATCAGATCCTATCAGACCTAGGTGGTGTTCATTAGGCACAAAACTAAATAAAATCAATAAAAAACGGAGACGAAACTACCTGGAATAAGAAATGCACATTTTTGCTTTGGGTTGTACATTTTTTTTGACAAGACTTTCCATACCTACCTGTATTGAGGGTCTATGACAGCGTTTCCCTAACTCGGTCCTCGGGACCCCAAAGTGTCCACATTTTGGGTTTTGCCCGAGCACCACTCAGCTGATTCAAAAATATATTTATTATTTGAATCATTTTGCTCCGGCAAAAACCAAAACGTGCACTCCTTGGGGTCCGCAGGACCAAGTTTGGGAAACGCTGGTCTATGACCTCCTCAATAATTCAATAGGATCTCTCTGTGTTCCTATACCTACGAATGATCATCCACCTGCTCTCACCTGCTCCTCCCGGCTCTTCTTCAGCTCTTCAATCTTGTCTTTGGTGAGCGGCTCTCCCTGGATGAGTTCCAGAGACTGCAGCTGTGCCTTCTCTATGGCTGAGATCCTCTGGCCCAGCTCATTAAGCTTCCCCTCTGTCTCCTCCACGATACACTCCAGGGGCTGGCACAGGTGGAAGGGGGGCAAGGCCTCTGCATCCCCGGGACCCGGGCCGGGACGTACCCCCCCTGGACTGCAGGGGCTGGAAGGGGTGGCAGCGTGTCTCTGCTTGGACGAACCTGCAGAGGAGGGATGGAGGAAGAGGGATGAGAAGGATGGAGAAAGATGAGGAAGATTAGAGGAAGATTAGGTCACACTACAATAAAGTCAATTCCTCATCAGTTGAAGTCACGTCATCGTTAGACACTTTCGATATTTATACCGAACCAAAATATAAACGCAACATGTTTCATGAGCTGAAATAAATTATCCCAGAAATGTTCCATACGCGTAAAAAGCTAATTTCTCTCAAATGTTGTGCACAAATTTGTTTACATCTCCGTTAATGTGCACTTCTCCTTTGCCAAGATAATCCATCCAACTGACAGGTGTGGCATATCAAGAAACAGCATGATCATTACACAGGTGCTCCTTGTGCTGGGGACAATAAAAGGCCACAAATGTGCAGTTTTGTCACAACACAATGCCACAGATGTCTCAGGTTTTGATGGAGCGTGCAATTGGCATGCTGACTGCAGGAATGTCCACCATAGCTGTTGCCAGAGAACTGAATGTACATGTCTCTACCATAAGCCGCCTCCAGCATCATTTTAGAGAATTTGGAACTACGTCCAACCGACCTCACAACCGCAGACCACGTGTATGGCAATTTGAATGCACAGAGACACCGTGATGAGATCCTGAGGCCCATTGTTGTGCCATTCATCTGCCTCCATCACCTAATGTTTCAGCATGATAATGTACAGCCCCATGTCGCAAGGATATGTACACAATTCCAGGAAGCTGAAAATGTCCCAGTTCTTCCATGCCCTGCATATTCACCAGACATGTCTCCCATTAAGCATGTTTGGGATGCTATGGATCGACATGTACGACAGTATGTTCCAGTTCCCGCCAATACCCAGCAACTTTGCACGATTGAAGAGGAGCAGGACAACATTCAACAGGCCACAATCAATAGCCTGATCAACTCTATGTGAAGGAAATGTGTCGCGCTGCATGATGCAAATGGTGGTCACACCAGATACTGACTGGTTCTGACCACGCGCCTACCTGTTTTTTTTTTTTTTTAACTGTATCTGTGACCAACAGATGCATATCTGTATTCCCAGTCATGTGAAATCCATAGACTAAGACCTAATTTATTTATTTTATTTGACTGATTTCCTTATATAAACTGTAACTCAATAAAATCTGGGAAATTGTTGCATGTTGCTTTTATATTTTTGTTCAGTATATAACTGGCCAGGCCAGGGCTCCCCGTTCATAACTGGCCAGGCCAGGGCTCCCCGTTCATAACTGGCCAGGCCAGGGCTCCCCGTTCATAACTGGCCAGGGCTCCCCGTTCATAACTGGCCAGGGCTCCCCGTTCATAACTGGCCAGGGCTCCCCGTTCATAACTGGCCAGGGCTCCCCGTTCATAACTGGCCAGGGCTCCCCGTTCATAACTGGCCAGGGCTCCCCGTTCATAACTGGCCAGGGCTCCCCGTTCATAACTGGCCAGGGCTCCCCGTTTTACCTTTGCTGGCGACAGGTGGCGGGGGTGTGGTGATGTTGGAAGGGGCTCTGTCTGGCTCCTGGGGGGGCACCACCATGGCCAGGGCTTGGAATGGGACACGAGGAACCTGGGGATAGATGAGTGGTCGTAAAACATCAACCACTTTGACTACTAGTTAAACACAATTTCCATGCTGACCATTTCCTTTTTCAATAGCATAAAACTATTTCATGAAAAACATTTAACCTGAGAGGGGTCTTGTGAGGGGGGTGTGAGTTGGCAGAGGTCGGGCGCGGGGACAGACAGGATGTTGTTAGGGAAGTCTAGCAGATAGGACACCACGTTGGTGTGACCTCCCTTAGCAGCTTCAATCAGCATTGTCGAGCCGTCCTATTGGAGGAGAAACAGGAAGTGGGTGTAAGTCTA